>NW_027664970.1:0-30107 GCF_963921795.1 Nannobrachium achirus
CTCCTCTTTGCCAAGGCATTAAAAAAAAGACAGAGGTCAGAAGGGCATAAGCGGAGGGAAGGCAATCAAAGTGGTTTGTTTTGGCTCTGGCACCCCCCCATCACCACCACCACCCAGGGGCGTCAAGTGGGTATGGCAGGGGTATGCAGCTGCATACCCTGGGTCCAGGGGGAGAATACAAGTTACTTTAAAATATAAATCCATATAAATCCACACGTGCAAGACACCAGTCATGTTGCCATACCTTACTGACGCCACTGACGCCACTGCCACCACCACCACCAGGCCAAGTCCTTGGCTGTTGCAGCTAGCTATAGCAGCAGCACAGAGCGCCATGCCGCCACCTCGCCTGCCCGCTGCCTGGGCAACAAACAACATCCTCAATCACCCGCCGGAGGCCCTCCTCTCTCTGTGTCCAGTCAGGTCCACGTCGGTCCAGTGAAGGTCGACCACGGCGGTCGAGTATCTTTAGTTGAAGCCGGGCCAGTGAAGGCCAGAGTGGTCAACGATGATGACGCAGGACCCCGCTCCGCGTGACCGCTTAACCCAGTTGTTGTTTTCATCCGGTGGATCCGCCCCCTCTAGACCAAAATCAGCCAGTGTTAGGGAAGGCTAACAAACAACAAGACAAAAGGAAATTAGACCCTAGGTGTGAGCAGGTGTTTTTGTGGGCTATGATAAAAACATCCCGCCTACCTGGTGTACTATCCAGAAAAAGAAAAGGTTCAGAAACACAGATTGGTAAAGTTCACAACCAAAGCAGCCAAAGTGACCATGCAGAAGGCAGCACAAGGGGACTTGGATGTAAAGACAACCTATTTGCATGCACACATTGATTGCGAAATCTATATACAGTAGAGCAACCAGAAGGTTGTGAAAAAACTGGTGAAAAGCTACAGTAGTTTGCAAATTGCACAAGACTCTCTATGGGCTGAAACAGTCCGGTAGAAATTAGAATGCAGTGTTACACATGTTTAACTGAGAATGGTTTTGTACAGAATCCCGCTGATTACTGTGTGTAGGAAAGAGAAAAAAATATACAAGAGAAAAAAATTATGAGAAGGTGATGTTAATTGTATGGGTTGACAGCCTCATCATATAACAGCTAGCCTTGTGTAGCCAGCCTTACTCATCTGCGAAGAGAAAAGCCTGCTGACAATATGAGGCAAAGACCGTTCTAGGAGGTGGGGTTGATTTTTTCCGAAAGTTGTATTTTTTTCACAGTGCCGTCTCCCTGCAAACGTATTCCCCGCTGGGAAAAAATCGGGTCTACGTCTCCTGCTCCGTCGGTTGCGCTCACATTCACAATAAACAATATACAAACAAAAACATTGATTCAGGCGATGTTACACCTATTAAGATCGAGTTAAGAGCTACAATCTATTTTTGTTTTTTCGATGGGGAATGTAAACAGACCCGCACCGCATGACATAACTTCCGTTAAACGCAGCACTTCCGCTAGAAATCTTGGAACCAACCGGAAGGCATATTCTGGCCAGGGTGTATAACAGCTATAGCAACAACCATGTACTCAACAGTGTGAAAATGATGCTCACTGAAATATTTCAAATGAAAGATGTGGGAAAATGTAAGCATTTTCTGGGGATCGATTTTGACCAAACAGAAGGTAAAGTCAAAATGTCTCAAAAGAGATATGTGAACAAAATCCTAGAGAGATTTGAAATGCAGGATTGCAGGTCCAGCGAGACTCCATGTGAGCCCAAATGTGACTCAGCGTGACTGAGGGGCAGTCATCACAAATTAGAGTACACAGAAGATGCAGAAAGAATTACAGATCCAAGAAGGTTCAGGGAAGCAGCGGGGAGTCTAATTTACTTATCCACAAGCACTCGACCAGACATCAGTTTTGTGGTTTGTAGAATTGTCCCAGCACTTTGCTGAACCAACACTACAACACAGGAATGAAGTAAAACATGTGTTTAGGTACCTCAAAGGTACAGCAGAATGGGAGTTATGCTTCAAAAGAAATGAGACAGAGAAACTAGGTCTGAGAGTGTACAAGCGATGATGACTGGGCATCAGATGTGACAGACAGGCAAAGTGTCTGAGTGAAGGGTTCGGGTTCTGATGGAAAACAAGGAAACAAGCAACTGTTGAACTGTCTACATGTACATGCGAGGCAGAGTAAATATCCTTAGCATCAGCCATGCAGGAATGCATCCACCTAGAGCAGCTACTCAGGAATATTGACAAATATCAATATGCACAAACAAAAGTAGCCTATTTGAGGACAATCAAGGTACTATAGCACTAGCCAAAAACCCAGTGCACAGGAAAAGCAATTGATGCAAGCACATTGATATTAAACCCATTCTGTGCCCCAGAAATTAACGGATTAAAATGTCCAGAGTGCCTCCCGCTGGCTCCATTAACGGCCTGTCTCTTATTTTGAAGGCCAGAAGTCCATAGCGTTAACACTTCCGGTCTGACGTCATCGCGTAATGACGTCATGACGCTCGTCGTCCACGTGGTGTTGTGTAATGGCGGAACGGAGCTTTTCAACATGTGTTTTATAAGCGAGCATCTATTGCCATCCTCCCATTTGAAAGTGTTGTTTGGAGATAATGGACATTAAAGATGAGATTCCCCGTCTGCCTCAATGTTATGGGATTACTATTTTGTGCTCGTGGATCCGTGATGATGAGAAATCAGCGACGGAGATCGGCTCGGGACCTTCTGCCATTGTACCCGGTAGGATAACCGCCGTTACAGTAATATATTACTTTTCGTGAGTATACTCGGGATCGGCACTCTGGGTACTCGAGTATTTTTCACGAGTATTCTCGGGAATGGCACTAAATCGGTTAAGAACCATTTCATAAGAGAAACTACCCGCAAGACGCCTAAGGGCGACAAGTCGCGCCATGTCTTGGCCATCTGGCCAGTGATGTATATCGGACCCATATATGGAGACCCCTGGTACCCATATATGGAGATCCATGTACTGTATATGGAGATATGCTGTGAGACCCCAAACATGCTTACTCAGTTATAGCGCACCTACCTGCCAGGCACAATGTGGGACAGAGTCTCAATTTGTGGGACGCCTGAAAAGTCATGGAAATGTGGGACTGTCCCATGCAAAGGGGGACATCTGGTAACCCTATGTCCTACTGATCAAAATGATTGCAGATGTACTGACAAAGCCAGCCACTAAGATGAAGCTAAAGAGCTTTGCTCAGTGTGTTTTGTTTACATGGGAAAGGGAATGTGATTATTTGTTTTCTTGTTTTTTAATTGTATTTTATTTTTGGTAACCCAAAGAGCAGCCCAAAGTGTGAGTGTGGGTGTTAAGTGTTATTATTTGATGGCGCACATACTCTGTCAGTTAAGGTACTAGTAAGACACCTCAGGGCGACAAGCGACCTCGCCCTAAAGGGCGATGTCGCGCCATGTCTTGGCCGTCTCCACTGTATATGGAGATCCATGTGCTATGGAGATATGCTGTGAGACACCAAACATGCTTACTCAATTATTCGTTATGTGAAAATCCTATGAGGTCTATCACATCTGACATCATACATACAATCCCTTTTATGCCCATACATGGAGATCCCTGTCTGAACCAGTCACACAGATATGGGCTGTCTTCCTCCATATATGGGCATTCCCATATGAAGTCCTGTTAGATATGAGCTTCCCATGACATCACAGCATACAATCCCTCTTATGCCCATACATGGAAATCCCTGTCTGAACCAGCCACACCACTGTGATGTCACCTGTTTATGCCCATATATGGCGATCCCGGCTCTGAGTATCTGACATCACTGCAGTGTTGGACAATATTACTTAGGAGAGAAATCGTTACTTTCACTGTGATGTCACCGTGATGTGTCAGGGGAACCACAGTGTCACTCTCTGTCACGCCTGACGTGACAGAGATACGGTCAAGCTGTGCAGCTGTGACGGTTCACATACTAAACTGCTCAGCTTTGTATATGCCAGTAATAAATGTGCCTGCAGGCTAAAGATACTAAAAGGAGTCATTCACTTGCTTATTCTTCATTACGCGTGCACTAAAAGCTTGACAGCATGTCACAGCAGTAAATAAAAACATTTGAACACATCCTCATCCTTTCTTTTCTCTTATTACGATCTAAAATATGAACCCTTGTTGTAAAAAAGTGGTCCTTTAATTAAAGGACCAGGTCACCTCTGGGACAACCAGATCTTATCTTATTGTTGTGTGGGACACGATCAACACAATCCTGAGTTATTTTTTGTGTTCAATCTGTGTTTTTAGATATTTTAGTATTTCAGCCAATTTCAGCATGCTACAACTGGTCATATGATGCAAAATGCATCATATGACCAGTTGTAGCATGCTGAAATACTAACATATCTAAAAACACAGATTGAACACAAAAAATTATTCAGGATTGTGTTAATCGTGTCCCACACAACAATAAAATAAGATCTGGTTGTCCCAGAGGTGACCTGGTCCTTTAAGTAATCTAGTTAGTTTTGGTCAGTAGTCCACGAACATTTTTCATCACAGTTTAAGTCGACAAAATGAACACTGCCTGAGACAAGCTTCTACAATTTGGTTGTCTCTATCACACTATACTCGTCATCCAGCTTGATCTTTAGAACCCCCCCCCCCCCCTCACACACACACACACACACACACACACACACACACACACACACACACACACACACACACACACACACACACACACACACACACACACACACACACACACACACACACACACACACACACACACACACTCTACCCCCAGCTGGTAATTGTCACCCACATGCTCCACATATGAATGACCAGGATCAGATGAATGCATTCAGCATCATCTCAGATCTGTAAAGTACTGCATTATACAGTAGAAAACCACAACATTCTCAGACCTTAAGGAATCTCAGTGTTGGGATGTGTCCCATTATCATGAACAGCATCTCTCTCACACACACACACACACACACACACACACACACACACACACACACACACACACACACACCCCAACACTACACTTGCTGTCCTCATTTGGAGGTCAGACACTAGGGTTCCTCCTGGGCAGTGGTGGATAAAGTACATACTTAAGTAAAAGTATCTATACTGCAATATAAACACTCTGTAACTCTGCAAGTAAACGTCCACAATTCAAAATGTACTTGAGTAAAATTACAGTACTCATTACAAAGTACTCATTATGCAGAAGGTCCCATTTCAAGTTTTCAAATGTATAAATATCCTTTGAAAATAGCAGATCTACAAGCTCACAATGGGTCGCATCGCAATGCATTGTTAACTTGTAGATCTGCTATTTTCAAATGGCCAAAATGTATAGGGTTGAAGCGGTTAATGTATGTTTTAATAACTAGTAAGACGCCTCAGGGCGACATGCGACCTCGCCCTATATCTGGCCAGTGATGTATATCGGACCAGTTACCCATATAAGGAGACCCCTGGTACCCATATATGGAGATCCTTATACTGTATTATGGAGATATGCTGTGAGAGCCCAAACATGCTTACTCAGTTATTCGTTATGTGAAGGTCCTATGATATCTACGACATCATACCCTTTTATGCCCATACATGGAGATCCCTGTCTGTAGAACCAGTCGTTAGTGTGGTATGTGGCCGATGTGGCCTCCATATATGGGCATTCCCATATGAAGTCCTGTTAGATATGGGCTTAATATTGATGACATCAGGGAATTCCATATGGGCATAAAAGGGATTCTGTTAGTGTGACATCACAGTGAAACCAGAGCGTGATGTCAGAGCGGCAAACCCATTCTGTTAAGAGTGGTTCCCCTGACATCACAGTGACATCAGAGCATGATATCAGAGCGACAAACCCATAGAACCACAGTGTCAGGCGTGACAGACAGACAGACTGAGATATGGAAAGATGTGCCGGTTTTCATAGTTAAATGCAACCTATGGTCGCAATCATTCTACAAAGTAACTAGTAACTAGTTCTCAAATAAATGTAGTGGAGTAAAAAGTACAATATTTGGATCCGAGACGTAGAGGAGTAGAAGTGAAAGTTTTGGAAATTGGAAATACTCAGGTAAAGTACAAATATCTCAAACAATGCACCTGAGGACGCAGAAGCGAAACGTGTTGTGAAAATAAAGCAAAGTCATACCAGAGTGTGCAGTAGGGCATTAACGACCTGTGATTTTTGCAAGTCGACTCGACTCAGTAAAAAGTTGAGTTGAAGTCGACTTTATTTATCTTTTCATCACACACAACCCCCCAATTATTTTGGGGGGTCCCCAGATGATTAACTTAATGTGAAACATTGTTTTCTTGTGTTCTTGGTATCTTCACATTCCTAAAGTGCCAATTTAAGGACTTTTTAATACCTCTAAAATGACAAACATTGGCCAAATTGTCAAATATATAGAGGCAGAAATTGTGAAAATGGCCGATCTACATGCTCACATGTAGATCTGCTATTTTCACAATAGAAAGTATTTTTTATTTTTTTCAACTTCGACTTTCGACTTTCTCCGGTGGGAGTCGACTTGTGTAATGAAGTCGACTTTTTCGTTAATGCCCTAGTGTGCAGTCCCTTCTTTTGAAGATTTTTAATTTGCAGCTTCATAAATAGTTGTTGCGCTGACCTGCACCTCCAGTTGGGGTCTAGGTGTGCAAGAGTCTTCTTTAGTTCACCTCAAAATGTTTCTTAAGTACAATACTTGAGTTGGCCTAAATGTAATCAGTTGCTCCTGGGTGATATTGTACATAGTAAGTGAACTTGTGACTGTGTGTCATGATGAAAGTGAAGCTTCATGAACGGAGAGGAAGCATCAAGCACAACAGAGCACATTTAAGATCTCATTACTCAAGAGGAAATGAATTCACCCGTCATCTCGAGACCCCGCTTGTTCTTCCTGGGGTTGCATCCACAAAGTCTCTCCTTAAATTGCATCCACGTTTCCCCCCCTCCTCTCACTTGCATCATTCTCTTTACCCTCTCGCGCCTTATAGTCCCGTTCCAAACCGAGGAAGCATAAGCCATGATGGGTAATGAAATAAAAACACGTGAGAGAGGATAGAGGAAGCCGAGCAAAATGTTGAGCAAATTAATTCTAAATGACGTTAGAATAAATTATTATTGGAAGAAATTAGACGCTTCCTCTGAAGCGCTGTGTGTGTAGCGGCCACAGCGGAGCGGCCTTTTTCTGATTAGCGATGTTGTGTTCTGTGTACCGTTACCGTTATTCATACTGACACCGGCAGTGGTAGCATCCGCCTTTCCACTCACTTGTATCTTCTATCAGGCAGGGGTGTAAAGCACTCTTTCCCAAACAACGGGTTGGGACCCATTTGTGGGTCGAGGACACATTTTTATCGGTCCCTTTATTTTTTGTTTCCTACATTTAGTTTTTAATTATTATTATTTTAAAACATAAAAAAAGTAATGAAATATGAAAAAATACAATGATTTTTCAAAGTAATTTTATGAATAAATAAAATAAAAATCTAAAAAATTCCTTAAATCATAATGTGTGCTTGTAGATCTGCTATGTAGATTCTGGACAATGAGTAGGCTGCTTTCTACGTTTGGTACTTTAAGTACATTTTGATATCAATACTTTCATACTTTAACTCAAGTAATATTTGAATTCCGCACTTTGTAGGCAGAGGTGTCAGTTGGGTATGGCAAGGTATGGCAGCTGCCATACCTTGGCTACAGGAAAAAAAAAACTTCTAAAATAATATTCATCATGCCTGTTGCTAAGGTATGGCAACATGACTGGTGTCTTGCACGTGCACCTTCATGCGTGTGCAAGACACCAGTCATGTTGCCATACCTTAGCTTTTGCTGAACTGACGCCACTGCTTTGTAGGCTACTCACTTTGAAACAATGTGAGTACTTTTTTCCACCACAGCTATCAGCAGACCACAAGCGGAGGTACATTTAATTTGTACATGACAGTGTTTGAATTTGTTGTTGACATACAACAGTATTATTGTTCATTTTCTCTGCTGTACTGATGATTTATTTTCCTTCCTGCTCCTTTCCATTTGTGGAATAATTATGAAAAAGGAAAAAAAGGAGGGAAAATGGGAAATGAATGTAATCATGTAAAACCATGAATGGAATAAATAACAATTGAAATGAAATTAATTGAATGCATGGGGCAACGATGGAAACAAGTCCCCAGGATTTAGTTTGTGCTATCCTTTTAACACATCATGTCTGACTATACCACGTTGCTGTTTCCATCTCTGACTAACGCAAGTATCCAATGAATCAATCAACGCCTCGCGCCTTACAGTCCCCTCCAAACCGAGGAAGCATGGGCAGAGATGCAAAGAAACCACGCGAGAGGAAACCAGCAGATGTTGAGCAAATGAATTCTAATTAAATTAGAATACATTATTATTGGAGGAAATTAAGACGCTTCCTCTGAAGCGTCGTGTGAAGCACGGCCGCGGAGGCCGCAGAGACGGCCTTTTCCGATTAACGACGTATGTATACGCCGTTCCAGTTTGTTCACACTGACACGACGCGGTAGCGTCCGTGCTGTTCCCTCTCTTGCATCATCTTTTCCCTCGCGCCTTATAGTCCCGTCCAACCCAGGAAGCTATGGGAGGGATGTGGGAGGGTTGTGCAAATTAATTCTAATTACATTAGAATAACTTATCATACGGAGTAATTAGACACTTCCTCTGAAACGTCGTGTGAAGCGCGGCCGCAGAGCAATTAGCTATTCCGATTAGCGTCGTAATATGTGCTGTAGGCCGTTAGCGACCATTATTCACACTGACACAGGCGGTGTCAAATTCAAATTTGCCAGATGTACCGGGCGGGGTCACGTCACAGCGTTCAGCACGGAGTCCTCTGGGAACGAAGGCTGCTCGTGTGTGTCCTCGCTTCCATCTTCCATCTTCGCTCCTCGACCCTCCTGGGGACGCTCGGTTCAAGAGAGGGGTGAGAAGCAAGGCCATTTAACCACTAGAGCATGGGTCTTCAACGTTTTCAGGCCAAGGACCCCTTAGTTGAGAGAGAGATGAAGCAGGGACCCCCACAACTTTTTCATAGATTCCATATAGTTTCATTGTTTCACAGCACGATCATCAGTGTATTTTGGATTCATGTCAATTTGTGTTTTCAGATATTTAACCAATTGAACCGTCAATACTTAACCCATTTAGTGCTCCAGACATGAAAGGGTTAAAAGTCCAAGCTGCCGGCCGCCTGCTCCGTCCGCGGCCAGTCTCTTATTTTGAAGGCCGGAAGTAGATCAAGCTCACAATTCCTACTTGACGATCTTTACGATTCACCCGGAAGTAGTTCTGGTCCGGATGTAAATAGGAGTGGAAGATGGATCCCTTTATACTTTTGCTATTCTAGCGAGAATCCAATGCCATCCTTGGCATCAAAAGTGTTTTTTGGAGAAAATGGACAATAAAGATGAGAAAGACCGTTGGCTTCCATGTTATGGATGCACTATTGTGTGCACGTGGATGCGCGATGATAATAAATCGGCGAGTCCACCCGTGCCAGCACTTTCCAACGGACGGTACGTAGCCCTTGCCAGCTTTACTGTATAGACAGTAAATATCGCACGTATACTCGGGATCGGCACTCTAGAAACCTTTTAATATTTCGCGAGTATTTGCGGGATCGGCTTTAAATTTAATAAACTTGACGTTTCACTCAGTCAGTTCTTTTTCCCCTCTACACCAAAGCTTTTTGCTGAAAATAGCCAAACTACAAGCTCACAGATCTGCTATTTTTGGCTAAAGTTCTCAGAATATTGACACTAGGGTTTAAGTGGTTAATATAAAACTCTGAGGACCCCCTGTTGAAGACCCCTGCACTAGAGGTTTACGTGTCTTGCTGCAGGGACACCTCGGAACGTGGAACCTTATGCTGCGTCCCATGCGGCCTCTCTATCCATTCAGCCATGGATGCCACAAATATCGGTTTCCATATATTTTCGGTAGGGCTGGGACTTGTTTAGAACGGGTACACATTATTGTGTATCATTATTTTATGCTTTAACTATTGATAAAATAGCAGATATACAAGCTCACAGCGCGGCACCGAGTGCCGCGCTGCGAGCTTGTAGATCTGCTATTTTTGAAAACTCGTGAAAATTAGAATTTTGACCCGATTCTATAAGTGTCTTTTGAATCCTTCTAAGGTTTTTTTTGAAAAACCCTATGTTTCTATGTCAGCAATCTGGCAAGCCATCGTCAAAGAAAAGGTCCTTTTCACTTAACTGGAGCTCAGTTAGTCTGTTCTTGAGAGACTACTGTCAGTGGTTCTCAAACCTTTTCATGTGAAGGACCCCCAAAATGATATGTATTTGGCCACGGACCCCCATCTCAAAATATTTAGTTCCAGGGACCACCCAGAAGCAAAATTTGATTTACAAACGTGAAAATACATATATTCAAAGATTTGCACACATTTTCACAACTTTAAAAAATAAAGTAGGTCGGGAGTGGCTTGTTGTCGGTATCAGCCGGTAACACGCGGGAGTCTGTCCCCATTACAATGCGCTAGACCCCTGGGAGATGGACTGCTGAGGTGGAGCGCCACACCTACCATCAGCTCCCAGTACTTGCCGCACGACTTGCCAAGCCATACTACTCATACGCTGAGTTGGCGGTGCCCGGAATCTAACCCATGACCTTGTGGTCCAAAGGCGAGAGCTCTACCGACTGAGCTACCCAGGCGACCGCTGTTTACTATACCGCTACTGACCACTAGTTGAGCAACTTACACAGTATAGCTTTAACATCACCAGATTCTGACTATGCCATAGTCAGAATCTGGTGATGTTAACCTGGCGAAAAATACAATGTGTTTCTCAACCACTGTGCCTGGGGACCTTTGGTGTGCCCCTGAGAAGGGTCAAGTGTGCACCTTGAAACTGCTTGAAAGCCATTTTGTATTTATCATTTTAAAAATGATTTAAAAAACAGCCAAAAAACAGCCAATCTACAAGCACACGCCTCGCGGTGCGAGGCGTTGTGTGCTTGTAGATCTGCTGTTTTCACTACTGTTGTGCGACAGCCTTGTATGATGAAGCAGGGCTTTACTTTGCGAAGAAACTTGGAGATACAAGGTTTCTTCCCGACAGTGACGATATTTACACCCCCGTATTATGTTGGTGTGCCCGTGGATTCTTGGGACATGAAAAGTGTGCCCATGCAGAAAAAAGGTTGAGAAACACTGGACTGTGGCACTACGCTGTCGGGCACCACCACCACGCAGCCCGGGCAGTACGCCACGCTGTCGGGCAACACTCCGCTGCCAGGGAAGTATTGTCGGCTAAATGGTGCATTTACACAGTGCTTTTAATCGAAGGCGCTTTAGATCGTGCATTCCATTTACCCATTCCATTCACACACACACTTTCATACACTGATGATGGCGGAGGAAACCATGTACCAACTGCAGCGTCAGGCTCAAGGACTCTTCGACACTAACACTGGGGGACAGGGACGTGCAGACAATGTTAGAGCCCTGCGAGGCGTTGTGAGCATGTAGATATGCTATTGTCACAATATTTATCTGCGGAACCGAGTCACATTAAATGTAATACCTACAATTCCAAGTGCTTGTCAGGGTGGTGACCCCAGTTCAAATATGTTTATTTTGGGGGTCACGGCCTAAAAAGGTTTGAGAAGCCCTAGGTATAGAGCATTAACAAATTCATCCACCAGGGGCATTTACAACTCATTCTTATGACTTCCTATCTAGCCAAGCTTTAAAAAACGATAAATTTTAAAAAAGAAGAAAAAAAAGAAGAAGAAAAAGGCGAATATTCGACTTCGGTGAACAACGTTGAATAGTGACTTTGATATTCGAATATTCGAATATTTGGTGAATGCCCTACCAGGTACACACGGTACACATGGAGCTCAGAATGGTGAGCAGGTACACATGGAGCTCAGATAGAATGGTGAGCAGGTACACATGGAGCTCAGAATGGTGAGCAGGTACACATGGAGCTCTGAATGGTGAGCAGGTACACATGGAGCTCTGAATGGTGAGCAGGTACACATGGAGCTCAGAATGGTGAGCAGGTACACATGGAGCTCAGATAGAATGGTGAACAGGTACACATGGAGCTCAGATAGAATGGTGAACAGGTACACATGGAGCTCAGATAGAATGGTGAGCAGGTACACATGGAGCTCAGAATGGTGAGCAGGTACACATGGCGCTCTGAATGGTCAGGAGGTACACATGGAGCTCTGAATGGTGAGCAGGTACACATGGAGCTCAGATAGAATGGTGAGCAGGTACACATGGAGCTCAGATAGAATGGTGAGCAGGTACACATGGAGCTCAGATAGAATGGTGAGAAGGTACACATGGAGCTCTGAATGGTGAGCAGGTACACATGGAGTTCAGAATGGTGAACAGGTACACATGGAGCTCTGAATGGTCAGCAGGTACATGCATGGAGCTCAGACACAGGGACTGTTCTGGAAGTTCAGCATCAGAGATCAGTATGTATATTGACTTGGCAGAGCCTTGAGCCAGTATGTTTCCACTAGCGAGGGCCTCACTGACTGTACAAGTCAGTGGGTGTGTGCACTGTGTGTGTGTGTGTGTGTGTGTGTGTGTGTGTGTGTGTGTGTGTGTGTGTGTGTGTGTGTGTGTGTGCGTGTGCGTGTGCGTGTGTCTGGACCAAAAGCGCAGTATGCTCTGTAGACCAGATGGGTGGCCAGGCCCCAGTTGATTTCTGTTATGACAATTGAACTCATTTGAACCATTCAACCCTTCTCTCACGTTTTCTCTCAGACACACGCACACACACACACACACACACATATACAGTATGCACGCACACAGACACACACACACACACACAAGCACAGAGCACGCACAGACACACACGCAGAGCATGTGCACGCACGCACGCACCCACACATCATGCACGCCCAGATATTTCTGCTCGGACTCCCCCCACTGCCTCCTCCCTCTTCCGTTTTTTTTGCTCTTCTTAAGTATCATTATTATTATTAGCTTGTTTAAAATGCAAATGTATGTGCAAAGCAGCTGGCTGGAGAAACAAGAGACCACCCAGCTGGCGGAGAGCATTGTGTTGACTGCAGATAAGCTGTAATGGAGTGTCAGGGGAAATCCCCCCCCCCCCCGTATCAGAACGACGGCTGTGCGTAAAGCCTCACAAATAATACGCGAACAAAACAACAATACCCCCCCCCCCCCCCCACACCCCTCCTCCCTTGTTTACCATCAACCCATACCTCTGCGTATGTACGCGCGCGTTCGTCAATAAAAAAAAAACTAAAAACAAAACAACACACGCAAAGGGTCCCTTTGAAGCGACAAAGCCGTCGACCCCTATATTGACAAGAATTCTAATTGATCTTAATTGACGTGGTGACAATGGGATTTGGGGAGGTGGGGAGGAAGGGGTGGGGGCGGGGGGGCTCTCTGGAGTAGAACAAACAGGGTTCAGCTGTTGACCCGGTGAGCCGGGGTCAAGCTGTCAACAGTGCCGCGCTATCGGGGTCAGCGTGGAGCCCTGGAGTTATGTGGAGCATACTGTATAGCAGGGTTCCCCAATAGGCGGCCCGCGGGACATTTGCGGCACGCAGGGGGCTACTGTCTGGCCCCCACCAACCCCAGTAATAATGGTGGTGTAAGAGCAGCAACAACACTAGTATATCGTCGTTGTCGGGTGGAAATCTCGTATCTCCAAATGTGTACGTTCCTTCGCAAATCATACAAGGCTGTCGCACAAAAGTAGTGAAAACAGCAGATCTACTTGTAGATCGGCTGTTTTCACTAGTTTAAATCATTTTAAAAAATATGAATTCAAAACTAACAGTTTTGGACATACAAGATTTTCACCCGACAACGACGATATCTGAACTGTAGCAGGAACGCCGCCGTCGCCCCCTGCAATGTTGTGGCCCTTGGCTTGGTACCCATAGTCATAATTCAGCCCTTGGGGAAAACTAATTGGGGATCCCTGCTGTATAGGCACCAGTGTTGATTAGAGTTATGTGGAGTATACTGTCCAACTGCACCAGTTTTGATTTCGGCGACTAAAACTATGACGAAAAATGTTTGTTGACTGCGTTTTTTTCACTGACGAAAACGAAATAAAAACGAAATAAAAACTAAGCTGTGATGACTAAAATTAAGACTAAATATATTGACAATTTCGTAAACAAAATAAAAACTAGACTAAAACGTTAGGGAGGGACTATAGTGGAGAGGAGAGTAATTTTATGTTTGGTTGCTCTCAGGTGTTGCAGATCTACAAGCTCACAACACGTTGCACTGTGACGCGCTAGATCTGCTATTTTCAGCACACAACCAAAGGTAAAATCAGTCATTACGAAGCCATCAAGGCCTGCCAAAATACATTTGAGTTGACTAAATCAACTGTAGATTTAGTCAACTAAAATCATATGATATTTAGTCGACTAAAATTAGACTAAAACTAATACTTCTCAGGTGACTAAATTATGACTAAAACTAAATGACATTTTATTCAAAAGACTGTCCATTTGTGGGTCATGGAGCAATTTGTTATGGGCCACGACTTGAGTAAAAATTGCTTTTTTATTTTCCGACATTTAAGAAAAGGAAAAAATCTAAGGATATTCCCCTCCCCCGAAAAATCTATTTTTTTTATACATAAAAAAAAAAAACACTTAAAACAGGGCACCCGCTGGCCTACCGGTCCAGGTGCATACCACATAGGCTCAGTGTAGCCTGACAGAAAGTCGCTGGTTCGATTCCCGATCCTAACTACCTTTGCTGCGTGTCACTCCCCATCTCTCTACCCATTTCCTGTCATAAAAAAAAAAAAAAAAAAGACCAAATACCTATTTTAAAAAGAAAAGCACTAGTCTGCATACTGTAGCAAGTCTTTGTACAGAGTAACAGTGTAACCTAACTACCATGAATATGGTGGATGTACCCTTCTATTTAATCCTTTTGGGGATGTTGATGTTGTCATCTGCCCATTTATCAATTTGGTCAAAAGAAAATGGTTGAATAGAACTCAAATTTTGGGACCATCGCTCCATTGTTCACAATGGTTTGTAATGCAGGCTGCTATCCCAGGAAGTCATGTGATCCAGGATGGCCGCGGTGTGAATAAGATCTATAGTTTGGGAACCACTAGCCTACCGTATGGGAACGGTGGATATTAAATTGCTACTCCAAAGGTACTGGTTATCTAGGATTAGGACCAGCCACAGTGGTGTCCGGTAAGAACTTAACCGAGATGTCAAACCCTCATGCTTTATGAGGTATCTGGGTTACCGAAGGCTGTGGGCTCTCGCCATGAGAGCTGGCTAATGAGCTGAAGAGTTGTGTCAGAGTCAAGCTCCTGCTGGCATCTAATCTGTCCGTAGATCATGCCGGTCTTTGTATAATGCTCATTTGTGTACTGTGTACCTAACGACTAGCCACGCGACGTGAAGGTGAGTGAGGGTCTTTGTAACAGCCACCCCCAGATTTCCCGTGGAAATCTGTACAATATCGGAAAGGCCCTGAACGGAAACCCTTAGTCGTCTGGCCACCCCACCCGTCGCACAAAATGTGTGAAAACCGCAGATCTACAAGCACAAACACCTCGTGGTGCAAGGCGTTGTGTGCTTGTAGATCGGCTATATTTTCACTAGTTTAAATCTTTTTTTAAATTATAAATACAAAACGAATGGTTTTGGAAATACGAGGTTTCCACCCGAGAACAATAATATTTAATTATTTGTAATTTTTGAATAAATATTTGACGTTTTTCAGAAAACTTTATTTAGAGGGATGTTTTAGAATGGGTTTAAACAGGGCCACCAGTGTGAAAGTGGTGGATTCTAGGGAGATCATGTGCGTTCCACTGTAAACCAGCGTCGGTCCAGCAGTGACCTTTACTGCTAAGACGAGCCAGGACAAGACGCGTGTTAACAAACACTGAAAACAGATGTCCAAAAAAATGCTGCAAAGTGTTTGATTTGTTGTGCCAGAAAGCAAACAGCGGCTCATTCTTTCTGGAGCAACTGGAGCGTTTCATTCATAAATGAGTAATCCAGAATCTGCTGGGTTAGGGAGCAAAGAGTGACACCCGTTGTAATCAAATGGAATAATGAATGCTATACAAATAAAATACAAATAAAGTGTGTGTCTTACACTTGTAAATAATAACAATTTGTTGCTGTTGGGCAGAAACCTCTTATCTTCATATTTCATAATATTTAATAATAATTATATATATATATATATATATATGTGTGTGTGTGTGTGTGTGTGTGTGTGTGTGTGTGTGTGTGTGTGTGTGTGTGTGTGTGTGTGTGTGTGTGTGTTACAGTTAGATTGGGTAACTCAGTTAGATCGTGGTAAGAGCACTCGTTTTGTCGTTCACCCCTACCCTACCGCCACCTGGATCAATTCACTTTGATAGTCTCTTATCAGCGCACCTGTGTAATTCTGCGTAATCACCATGAGATGGCGACAGCCATTTTACTTGTGCAGTCGCTGACGTCACTCGTTTGCGACCCCTCTTTCTTTGATTATCTACTAGCCTAGCTCAGCTGTGTTTAGCCATTAGCTTACTATGCCTAACTCTAACCCTAACCCTAACCTTAACCTCAGTAAAACTATGCCTAACACTAACGCTAACCCTAACCTCTGTGGGGTGAGGTGCAATCATTCCTGCCGACGCTACGTTGTCGTTGTTGTGGATCAAATCTACCGCTTGTTCCGCCCTGCGCCGCACGACGAGCGCTCCAGTTCTCGATCTAACTGATTCTCGATCTAGCGGTGATATATATATATATATATATATATATATATATATATATATATATACAGTATATATATATATATATATTAAACAAGCGCTGGTGCTTTGGCATGGGATCAACTTTGACTAAAACAATGTCAACTTTGACCAAAACAATGCACAGACCTGGTTGGTTGTTAAAGTTGGACAAAATGTGACCAAAATGTGGCCATATTTTCCCAAATATGGAGGTGACTGATGTCTGACTTCATACTAAACATACAACCTATACGGTCACAATAAACACACTATACGGTGTCACATAAAAGGATCCAAAGTAGCAGATCTGCAAGCTCGAAATGTTTGCAGATCTTGATCCTCAAGATGGAATAGATAGAAACAATAAATAGAATTGTATCGGCATTATTTGGCTACTTCTATTTCCAGGACAATTTCAAAATAAACATGTTGAATGATCGATTGTATAGATGAAAAAAATAAAATAAAGACTGTCTTGTTTTGATATGCGCTTCTGTGCAGAGAGGAAATGGCTTTCAAAGGACGCCCCTTTTAACTGTTGTCCACCTCTCTGTCGTGCGTACGGTGCGTCATGGACTCGTGGTGAAATTAACAACACGGGCATAAAGGAATATAAACAGAACACCAAGACAAGACCAGGTAGGCTATAAAGGCATTAAACATCGTCCTCTGCTCCTCTCATCCTCACTCAGCGGTGAATCATGGCTATATTAGAGTTAGAGTAATGATGGATGCTATGCTGCTGGTTAATGTACACTGTTTGGGCTAGTGGCTATGGTGAACCAGAACCACCGTTTCCATTCCAAACACTGGGGTTGGGACCGTTGCGTGGGTCGCGTCGCGGACACATTGTATGGGTCCTGAAAATAGCCGATCTTGAAGTTTACAACGCAGCGCGAAGCGACTCGTTGTGAGCTTGTAGATCTGCTATTTTTCCTACTACTAGTTTGGGTCCCCTAACGTTTAGTTTCTCTTGGTTCACGGGCTAAAACGTTTGGGAACCATCATGCTTGCTGTAGTAGACAGTGGTGTAAAGTAACTAGGGCTGTCTTCGACACAGGATTTATGAAGTCGATTCGAGTCGCGGGGGTTAATCCGACGCGTCGACGAATCGTTTTATAGTCTACTTTGTGTAAAAAAAAGAGAAAAAAAAGTGTTGCTTTAAACCACGTCAACATAATAGAATAATACATTAAGAGATGAATTGAATACACATTGTTTTCGGTGATATCGGTGCGCGAGCACAAATGTTATCTGCATAGCAGTGTACAACCATAGAGTTATAACACACCGTTAAAACAAATCTCCGCTGTTTCAACTCTGCCCCGTCTCTCGGCAGCGTGCAGTAGATGAGACATTCGCGAACGATTCCGCTCTCTTGAACGGCTCTTTTAAATGAACGATGGGATCCAGTCCGCAGTCGCGGGACACAGAGCACTGACAGAGTAATGAGTCAGTGTCGAGAACGGATTCATTTCAGAAACGGATCATAAAAAGGGGGAGGCACAGCTCCCGTTAGAGCTAAAAGTCTGTGTTTCCGAGGCTACGTTAGAGCCAGCAGTGTGGACATGTCATGGACGCAAACACAGCGAAACACAATCATTCATCATGGATTACAACATTGGAACAATTCAGAAGCACTTTAATTAGAAAATGTAACTTGTAGCCTACACTTGTGTATGTTAATTTGACTTTAGAAGATTGTTTACTACTTCGTGGACGCGCGTTTGTGCTGTGGCAGGTTATTTAGTATGGGATTTTGACAGCGTGCTTCCCTCCTCTTAACGGAACACTGTCCCGGCTCTGAATGTTTTAACGAAGCGGCGGTCTGAACCGTTCTGGCCGTTCCGTCTCACTTTCAACCCGACGCTGGTGCGAGACAATAAATAACTGTTCGTGTTCGCCAATTGCTACTTCTCATTGGAAGTACATGACACCACACCAGTCCAGCAGTGCACCGCAGTACTGGCAGTAGTAGGCTAACTGGTGATATAAAAAAATATATATTTTCGCTTCGACTCAAACAATTGGCGTCGATTCCCGGGGCTTAAAACGACGCGTCGATTCGTCGATTTTTAGAAGACACCCCTAAAAGTAACTAAGTAGATTAACTGATAATCGTTTAATCGATAATCGTATCGTGGAGATTACATTTATTGTGATATCGTCCTCCGTCATGCACTGGGATCAATTCATCTTTTATTTGCCGAGCTGCATATTCGCTACCATTTAAACCCTCTATAAATGGTAAAAAGGTACTTATAATATATGTACTTGATAGTCTTTTTTTCACTCTCAAAATAGCCGATCTACAAAGCGTTGTGATCTTGTAGATCGTCCGTTTTTGGCTAAAGTTCTCAGAATAAGGACACTAGGAATCAAGTTGCTAATATAAAAAATAAGAAAACAAGTTTATATCATACAACATTTGGAGGACCCCCTATAGTAACTCTGAGGACCCCCTAGGGGTCCCGGACCCCCTGTTGAAGACCCTTGGTTTACAGCATAGGCCGGGGTCCCGGAGATAGGAAATAGTATCAAATGAGGTCAAGAGTGTGGCCAGATACCAGGCTGGAACAGTCTGCACTCACAATATAATTGTCCTGTCCCCATCACACGCCTTGCATCCATCATCCCTAATGACCACACAGACGACGACGTTCCGGTTAGGTCTTCATGTAGCAACTGGGTAGGGTAAAACATCATAAAATACTGTAAAGGCAGCACAATAAGAAATTGTGAAAATAGCGATTTTCACAATTTCTACCTCTAATATTTGACACATTGACCAATGTTTAACTTTTTTAGAGACTTTATTCAAAAGTGCTTAAATTGTCACTTCAGAAATGTGCAGATACCCTCTATACTTTTAAACGTTATGATGGTTTGTTCACTGTTGAGTGAGAAAACAATATTGCACATTAAGTTAATCAGGTTGAGAACCACTGCCTTAAAGGTAGAGTAAGTGATTTCATTTAATTCAAATAATAACAAAATGGGTCCATGTTCTGATAGTACTAGTTACTATAGAGTGTTATGTTCTGATAGTACTAGTTACTATAGAGTGTTATGTTCTGATAGTACTAGTTACTATAGAGTGTTATGTTCTGCTAGTACTAGTTACTATAGAGTGTTATGTTCTGATAGTACTAGTTACTATAGAGTGTTATGTTCTGATAGTACTAGTTACTATAGAGTGTTATGTTCTGATAGTACTAGTTACTATAGAGTGTTATGTTCTGATAGTACTAGTTACTATAGAGTGTTATGTTCTGATAGTACTAGTTACTATAGAGTGTTTGGTCCATATTTGGACTTCAGCCTTATCTCCTGTGAGGAGAAAAAAAGCAGTTTCAAAAACTGTTGGGTGACAATTTTCCTCCCATCAGGATAGAGTGGGGCTTTCCTCCAATCATTACGTGCACCAGGCCTACCCCCACTTGATCATGATTGGAGGAAGGCCCCCGCCTGTCACCTAAATGAAAACTGAAACTTAAAGCTATACTGTGTAACTTTTTCAATTAAACAAATCTTAACTTTGATCTAACTATTAAATCGCTAAAGTTTTAGAACACCCACTCTGTTAATTTCAGCCCCGACAGGCTTCTCAAAATATCTTTTCTATGAGCCGGGCTGAGGTCCGGATTTCGCAGCAAAATTATGTCATCTGCATCCTTCCGTACACGTTGTCTTCCGGATCATACACTACCGGCCAATCACAGCGCGTCTTGCCTTCTTCTCAAGAAGTAGCTTGAGCCTCAACAACAGCGTTTACTCTGGTTGTTATTCTGTAGGAGTCGTAGCCCAACATGGATAGCAGCTGAGTCGGTTATCACCCTTGCAGCCCCCCGCACCCCCACCTTTGCGCTCAGGGTCATTGTGAAAAGCCCAGTCGCGTAGCAGACTAGCAGTAGTCGTTTTACAAAGGGAGCTGCAACTTCCTTTGTCCGGTCGCTGTGTGTCCACAAGTCCCCCACTGGAAATACCTGCAATACCTCTAGTGACAAGTAGTTGAGCAACTTACATAGCAGAGGTTTAAATTAAATCACTTCCTAACTTTAACGATACCCTCTTAACAGTTCGATTAACGATTCCTACAGGGGGTTCTAAATGGACCCTTACAATGTGTGAACTCTGAGAGCGTACAAATGGAACGAACCAAACATTTGGCTCCATTTGTACACTCTCAGAGTTATGGTGGTCCTTGAAATGTAAGTTTGAGAACCAACGGTATTACAATATATACTGTACATATATATATATATATATATATATATATATATATATATATATATATATATATATGTAACGGAGGTGATCCGAACCTCCCCACCCGGCTTCCTACCCGGGTCTCCCACGCGAAAGTCCAATATCTTAACCACTTGACCAAAGAGACATCTCTTTGGTCCAGGGGAGATACTAGACTTTTGAGGCTTCAAGGATGGGGCTGCAACTCTCTCCGTCACATATATATGTCACGGTTTGTTAGAGAAACAGGACGGTCGAGAAACGGAGCACTCGTGGTGCCGCACGGAGCGGAGCAAGCGGTCGCTACAACAACGTCCTCCAGGCGGAGCCTCTTGATTGTCCACGACATTGCAAGCGGCGCGAAGGCCAGCGGACCTTGGTCCTGCTCTTCGCCCCCGAGCGGCCGCGAAGAGCGGGCCAGGGCCGCGCGGCCGGCGGAGCGCCGCGCGAGTTACGAAGCTGTGGTGAATGCAATCGTTATATTTATGCCCAGGCCGTAAGGCCTGGGCAAGCCCACGATAAACGCCCTGTCCAAGTGACTACAATGGAGCTAATGGCTAAGCTAGGCTAGGCTAGGCTAGGCTAGGCTAGGCTAGTAAATAAAGAAAGAGAGTCGCAAACGAGTGACGTCAGCGCCTTCACTATTGAATGGCTGCGTCGCCATCTGGTGGTGATTAGTGTGTGGTGAACGACAAAACAAGCGCTCTTACTCTTACCGTCCTGAGTTACCCAAACATACTGTAACATATATATATATACTAGAGGGTCGCGGCCCTTCGGGCCGCTGACATCTAGTTAAAAAAAAAAAAAAAAAAAATGGGGGGGTAACTATTGTGGCGGAACTATTGTGCCGCAGCGCACGTTTCCGGTCGGACATATTTGACCGCCGGACGCACTTCCGGTTAGGAACTCCGTGTGCCACGTGATCATATAGATGCTCTCTCAAACTGTCAGCCTATTACAGTTATAATGGCAGAGAAGGATTTATATGGATCTTTTTAGTTTTTTACCTGGGATTTATTCAGCTGGGCTGGAACCAAATGGACCCCTAAAGGATTATTTTGTGTGTGTGTGTGTGTGCCCCCTGTGCAGCTGACCCCTCTCTCTCTCTCTCTCTCCCCCTGTGCAGCTGACCCCCCCCCCCTTCCCTCTTGTAACCTGAGTCTCTCTCTCTCTCTCTCTCTCTCTCCCCCCCTGTGCAGCTGACCCCCCCCCTTCCCTCTTGTAACCTGAGACTCTCTCTCTCTCTCTCTCTCTTGCTCTCTAGCGAATGAGCGGACGGCATAGGGTTGTGGGCGGTATTCCTTACGCTCTTCTCCCTACCCAGTACGTTCTTCTCCCTACCGTTGAGTTGAAGTTGAGTTGAAGTCAATGCAAAGTGGGCGTGAATGGGCTTGGAAGTGGGATGCGGCTCTTATTCAATTGTAAATATAAGATGGCAGCCGACATGAAGACAACATAACCAGCTCTGACAGTGTGATTGCGATCGTAGGTCGCAGTTTACTGTCAGAAACGTCACAGCTTGTCCATATCCGTCCATACGGGTAACGCCTGACACTGTGGTTCCCCTGACCCATCACTGTGACATCACAGGTGACATCACAGTGATGTCAGATACTCAGAGCAGGGATATCACTTGACACTGTGTGGTTCCCCTAACACATCACTGTGACATCACAGGTGACATCACAGTGATGTCAGATATTCAAGAGCAGGGATAGCGCATGACACTGTGTGGTTCCCCTGACCCATCACTGTGACATCACAGGTGACGTCACAGTGATGTCAGATACTCACTTTTCGCCCTGATGCTTCTTACTAGCATAACCGGTTCCGGAAACGGTTTCAAATGTGATGGAACCGATTCCGGTTCCTCAAAAGTTGGATCCGGATCCCAACCCTAGTATATTTGGCCAAATGGAAACGGCAATCTTTAGCCTATTAGCAATAAAACCAATAACAAAAGTGCCATTGCCTTGATTTAATGTATATATTTTCAATCATGATCCACGTTCAGGAACGTTTCACTTTCACCTCCATCTAGTCATTACCTCACCGCCCGGGCAACAATGTCAACCTTCAGAGACCAGATCAGACCAACATTATCTGCTTGAAGCGTGTGAGCAAAGACTCCATTTTCTATGACAGGAAATGTGTGTTCCTTCCAACATGGACCTCCGCTCCTCCTGTATTTTCAAGTGTCCTCCTTCAGTTGTTGGTCCTGGCCTGCAGCCAACGTGTGTGTGTGTGTGTGTGTGTGTGTGTGTGTGTGTGTGTGTGTGTGTGTGTGTGCGTGCGTGCGTGCGTGTGTGTGTGTGTGTGAGTCGTGGGGCCACATCAGGGTTTAAGTACAGTATGTGTGAGAGTGGAACTGAGCGTAGCGGGTGAGGACAACCAGCCATGAACATGTGAACATGACTATCACATGTGTGTGTGTTTGCATTGCTATACTTGTGAGTGCCAGATGTCCCCACAAGAAGGCTACAGTAGAAGCTGATAAATGGACATTGTGAAGAAAACGTCCCTGGTGGACAGGCGAAATGGGGGAATTGCAAGTGTGTGTCTGTGTGTGTGTTTTAATTTGTACTCTGTCTTACCATTAGAATTTACCCCATTAAAGCCAATGGGTTAAATTAATTCACAGATAAATGAATAGCCATATATGGAGATCCCTGATGTCATCAATATTAAGCCCTTATCTTGGAATGCCCATATATGGACATACTGTGTCAGTCTCATGTGGTCTATGACGTCAGGCATCTATGATGTCAGTCATTTACATATTTGGCTACGGTTTAATTTTTGCATTTCCCGTTCAAGTCAATGGAGAATATGTATCCAAGAATAAATTAATATAACTTAAACTATACAACGTATCTCTTAGCAAAATGCAAGCACACAAGTACTGATGTAGCCGGTCGATTTGACATAATCCCAAGTGCGTGCCACCAAAACTGTGAGAGGAGTAGTGTGGCAAAAGTTTATCCGGAAAAGATTGATGGATGGACAAAGAAAGTACTATAGCGTCGTTGTTGGGTGGAAACCTTGTATGTCCAAGACCGTTCGTTTTGTATTTATCATTTTAAAAATGAACTAAACTAGTGAAAATAGCAGATCTGCAAGCACACAACGCCTCACCGCGAGGCGTTGTGTGCTTGCAGATCGGCTGTTTTCACTACTTTTGTGCGACAGCCTTGTATGATGAATCAGGGCTTTACTTTGCGAAAGAACGTACACATTTTAAACTTGGAGATACAAGGTTTCCACCCGACAACGACGATAGTCTGGTTGCCCTAAAACAATCTATTCAAATTCAAATTCTTAGGGTTGGGATTACGCATTTAGAGATTATGTTTTGGAGTTAGGGCTGGAGTTAGCCTCGGTTTATGCAAGTGGCGCGTTGGTATCGATGCACTGGAGAATAGCTGATCTACAAGCTCGTGGAAGCGGGCTATTGTCCATGTTTAGGCTTACGGTTAAAAAACAGCATTTATAAAATTGCTGTCGTAAAAGTGTCCTCTCAAGTATAGTAATACAAACGTACGTGTGTGTGTGTGTGGGAGGGGGATGCAGTTCTTGGAAAAGCATGTTGACCGTTTCTCTTCTTTTTCTTTTTTTAAGTACAGTACAGTACATGGTTTCACACACACTACAACAGACGCGCGCTCGCGCCCACGCTCAAACACACACGTGCACACACACACACACACACACACACTCATCACTTACGGCGGGGTGACAGAGTGCACCGGCTGAGCTCAGATGAACCAATGGCAACCTGGGGAAGCAAGAATGTAGCGATGGCGCGGGTCCAACCCGGGCCGTCAGAGTCCTCAGCAGGCAACCCCGGTTGTCTTAGTGAACACTAGAGCCAGAGCGTGTGAGTGTGTGTGTGTGTGTGTGTGTGTGTGTGTGTCGGGTCAGGGTAATTGTGTAACTGTACGAGCAGCAGTGTGTAATTTTACAGACAGTTGGCGATGGGGATTTGTGTGAATGTACGTATATTGCCGCTATAGCCTATATACGTTTTTGTGTTATTCTAGCCTTTGTGTGTGGTGGGGGGGTAGGGGGTTTGTGAGTGAGTGCACGTCTTGGCGAGACCTCAGGATAAAGACGATTGTGTGAGTGTGTGTGTGTGTGTGTGTGTGTGTGTGTGTGTGTGTGTGTGTGTGTGTGTGTGTGTGTGTGTGTGTGTGTGTGGCCCCCAGGCCCTTTCTTTCTTAAGATTCGCCACGCTGCTAATAGCTATTAATAGTGGGGTTGTCTGCAGAGCGCAGAGCTTCCATGGCTGCTGGCCGCGGCCCAAGCAGACTGGAGTGTCAAGACGTGTTCATGTGGCCTCCTCCAGTCCTCGCTGCGCTGTGGCTGCCAGGCTCCCAGCCTCGCTCCTACACATCCACAACCCTCCTCCTCCTAGCAGGCCCCTCCACACCAGCACCACGGCCAAGGCTCACACCCATCACCCAGACACTGGTCTCAGTTGGAGATGGAGAATGATAATGGGGAACATGTTGGCATGGACAGTGGAGAGGGATAGGGGGAGAGAGAGAGAGAGAGAGAGAGAGAGAGAGAGAGAGAGAGAGAGAGAGAGAGCGAGAGAGAAGGCCTTCACCAGTGATGACTCTCACTGTAGTGCAGGGGTCTTCAACGTTTTCAGGCCAAGGACCCCTTGAGAGAGAGAGAGATGAAGCAGGGACCCCCACAACCTGTTCATAGATTCCATAGTTTCATCGTTTTACATAGAAAATTAGAAAAAAAAAGTTTCTATCACGCGCTGCGAGGCGTTGTGAGCTTGTAGATCAGCTATTTTCGGCAAAGAGCTTTGGTGTAGAGGGGAAAAAGACCAAGTACTGAGTGAAAGGTCAAGTTCTTTAAGACGGTTCAAGTGGTTAAATATCTGAAAACACAAATTGACATGAATCCAAAATACACTGATGATTGTGCTGTCAAACAATGAAACTACAGTATGTGGAATCTATCAACAGGTTGTGGGGGTCCCTGCTTCATCCCTCTCTCAACTAAGGGGTCCTTGGCCTGAAAATGTCGAAGACCCCTGCTATAGATTGTAAATTGTACAGTGCGTTGAGTGTGGAAGATTCTTGCTGTCTGCTCTGTGAGCCTGCATGCATGCATGGGAGGGGGGGGTCGGTTGGTCGTGCCATGCGGCATCAGGGACCAGGGACGTGCTGGCCATTGGGAAAAGCGGGACAACTCCCGAACGGCCGGTTCATTCCCGGCCGGTCCAGGCCGGCCATTAGGAAAAAAATAAAAATAAAATGTCGGCCTTCGTTCCATTTTGGGGGCTGGGCGGCCAACAAAGTAAATTGTCACTGTCAGGCAGAAACCTCGTATCTCCAAGTTTCAAATTTGTAGATTTCTGCGCAAAGCAAAGCCCTGCTTCATCATACAAGGCCGTCGCACAAAAGTAGTGAAAACAGCCGATCTACAAGCACACAACGCCTCGCGGTGCGAGGCGTTGTGTGCACTAGTGTGTTTCACTAGTTTAAATCATTTTTTAAAATGATAAATACAAAACAAACGGTTTTGGACATACAAGGTTTCCACCCGACAACGACGAAATATAACTCATGTAATTGGCCCACTGGCTTGTCACTTGTCATGATCTGAAATGGCAAATCTTTAAGTAGCAGCAGCGCTATAGAGAGAGATCTCTCTCTATAGCGCGCTATGAGGGCCTCTACAACTCTTTTTCCCGGGCTGAATCAGGGGCCCAGCATGACCCTGTCAGGGACGCTACGGTTTCCTCTCTCCTCGCAGGTTTTTCTACTCGTCCTACTCATCTCCCCGTCCCTAAAAATAAAGGATGAAGTCACCCCGTGGATTCCAAATATGGACTGCAGTAGCAGAAACAGGGTCATGTGTGCAGTGCACTCCACTAATGCAGAGAGAGGAAGGGGAGAGAGAGTGAGAGAGAGAGAGAGAGAGAGAGAGAGAGATGAGGATAGCGGAAGGCCATTTAAAATATTCAACCCCCCTTCCATTAAGCCGTTTATACCGGGTAACGCATTATTGCGTATTATTATTTTATATGCTTTAACTATTGAAAAATAGCAGATATAAAAGCTCACAGCTGATCTGCTACTTTTAGAAAAATCTCGAAGATTTAAATTTTCACCCGATTTTGACCCGATTCTGTGTCTTTTGAATCCTTCTAAGGTTTTTTTTAAAAACCCATGTTTGTGTGTCAGTGGTTCTCAAACTTTGTCATGTCAAGGACCCCTAGAATTATATGTATTTGGGCCGCCGATCGCCCTCTCAAAATATTTTGTATCGGGGACCCCGCCAGAAGCAAATATTTCAGTTACAACAAATGCTCACTTTAAGTAAGTAAAAATACAAACATTCAAAAGATTTGCACAACTTTTCATGTTTTTTTTTTTTTTTTTTTTTTTTTCAAAAATAGCAGATCTACAAGCTTGCAGTGCGGCACTCGTATATCTGCTATTTTTCAATAGTTAAAGGAGCTAGAGTCAACTTTTTCTTGAAAAACGGATTTGGACTGGGACTTTAACTGATTAATTGCGATTAAAAAAAATTACTCATTTTAATCACACTTAGATTTTGCACCACAGAACCTTCAGTTTCGGGCATACCGATCATAGCGATGCACAAACCAAGAAGAGACAACAAACGCAAAGGGAGAAGTAGCCGATCAGAGCACTTTGCTTGGCCCAGTGGATGTGAAATTTAGATTAAAAAAACTCACTCGTTTATTCACTTGTACAACAAAATGTGTTTTACTTGAAAAAAAAAATGCTTCTCGGGTAAAATATTAATATGCGATTAAAATGTCAGGCTGACTTTGTTTACATCCCTCTTCTATTAAGGGATGTAAACGAAGTCAGCCTGACAATGGCCAAAATGATTATTCTATCATTATTTTACGCTTTTTGTGGTCATTTTTTAATAGAAACACACATATGAAGCTTAATCTTTTATAAAATATTTTTGAAACAATTTTTATTTTAGAGTCCGTTTTTCAAGGAAAGGTTGACTACAGCTCCTTTAAAGCATTCAATAATTCTAGGCCTGAATGGCTTAACCAACCATGTAAGGATGAGAGCATGACCTGCACTGTACGAGAAGGAGAAAGAGAGAGAGAGAGAGAGAGAGAGAGAGAGAGAGAGAGAGCGAGAGAGAGAGAGAGATGTGGGAGTGGACCTCGTTCTCTCATCCTGCAGCCTCCTCTTATAAATCCAGCTCAGCATTTTCTCCCAGCGACGACGTCATCCTTTTCTCCACTGTGATCGCTACCCTCCTCACATACTGCCTTCACCTCCATCTGCTCTCTCTCTCTCTCTCTCTCTCTCTCTCAGGGGCGTCACAAGGGGGGGGAGTGGGATTGAGTTACCATAGGGCCCAAGGTGGATGGGACCTTAATTATTTTATACTTTAGCTATTGAAAAATAGCAGATATACAAGCTCACAGCGCGGCACTCGCGAGCTTGTAGATCTGCTATTTTTGAAAAGTCATGAAAATGTGTGCAAATCTTATATATACAGTATGTATTTTTTAAGCTAATATTTGTAGCTCAAATTCTACTTCTGGGGGGGGGGGTCCTTGGAGCGAAATATTTTGAGATGGGGGTCCGTGGCCAAATACAAATAATTTTGGGGATCCTTCACATGAAAAGCTTTGAGCACTACTGACATAGAAACATAGGTTTTTCAAAAAAACTTCAAAGACTTGCACACATTTTCAAGATTTATTTTTCAATATTTAAAGCGCAAAATAACGCAGTGAATCCTTGTACCCAGGGCCCAGAATTTGGTGCGACACCCCTGCTCTCTCTCTCTCTCTCTCCACCCCTCAACTCTCCCCTCCTCCCCCTCCTCCTGCATCTCTCTTCTCGTCTTGCATGCACAAAGCGCCTCTCACCGGCCGGCTCGCCATGCGCTGGTCTTTTACCACCACCAACACATCTCCTCTCCTCTCTAACGCCTCCGTATAGCGAGCTTTACCCACCGTGATATCATCCTCTGCTCTCGACCCCCCTGCAACAAGCCCTTTGTTAAAAGAAATGCTTCTCATCCAACCTCGTAGCTCTGCGACGACCACCCTCTCAATCCCCAGAGGAACCGTGTCCTGTCACCCGAGTTAATTGGGGACGAGATGTAATGTCCTCCGCGGTCCCCCGGCGTCCGTACACATCAGCCACCATTCAAAGACGGCATCTTCCGACGGGACAGGCAGACAGAAATGGGGGGTGGGGGGGTAGAAAGAACACTGTGAGAACAAAAAAGACCCGGACCGGGACGTCCTGAAATGAACAGGGGGGGGGAAACGCTATTATGCTCACAGCTTTTTTTTATTGGGTATGAGGAGAAGGCAGAGGAAAGGGACTGGGAGTTTGCAGAGGGGTGGTGTGTGTGTGTGTGTGTGAGGGGGGGGGGGGGGGGGGGGGGGGGGTTATTGCTTGGCAAACGCTAGATTTCCCAACTTTCATGTGGGGTCTCTCTCTGTTCAGGCGGTGAGGAGAGCGGACAGGAATGCCGGTCTCTCCCCTTCTCTTCTCTTCTCCTCTTCTCTTCTTCTCTCCGTCCCGAGAGCAGCTGTTGCTCTGGAGGGTCCAGAAAAGGAGCAAGTGAGCCGAGAGAGAGAGGAGCCACGGGAGAGACTTTTAATACACGCCAGACAGCCAGAGAGAGAGAGAGAGAGAGAGTAAGGGAGAGAGAGAGAAAGGCTATAGCGCTAACGGGGGAGGTTTGTTTTGTTCTAAATCAAATTGTTTTATGGCGACGCAGGGGGGCGAGCACTTCCAGGCAGTACAACAAGGAGGGCCAACAGGATCAATATTGACACTCTCTCCTTAGTGATAGCGGCTGCTCGCTACGGCCGGTGCCAGGTCAGACAGCGACTGACTGGACGCTTCGGTAGGAGCAGCGTCCAGCATGAGCGGTCGGTCGCGGCTGGGGGGGGGGACACTTACTGTAACCCCCTCCTCGGCCCCCCTCTCTCTCTCTCTCTCTCTCTCTCTCTCTCTCTCTCTCTCTCTCGTCCTCCGCACACAACGGAGGGGTCTGAGTGAAGCCCAGTTAAAGTTCCTTCATCCCCCCT
>NW_027664969.1:0-94000 GCF_963921795.1 Nannobrachium achirus
TTCCAGGATCTTAATAATTTAATTGTACATTAATCTCATAATCTTAAGACTTACCAGTGAGCTTAAGTTTAATTATTTTTTTACAAAATAATACAACAAAGATTTTTTTTCTGTTTGTCCAGTAGAAAACATGATGTTAAAACAGTGTAACAGAATACATGTACTGTAAGGGCTGATCTTTGAGACACAGGTCAACAACATAACAGGGAACGTACAGTATCTCTGTTAGCCTACCTGTTCACATTCACCCCATGATTAGGAGAGAAAAAAAAAACACTTAACAAATGACGTGTGACACATGTACGACAGCCCTTTTTTGTCTGCTTTTCCCCCCTGCTTTTCTGAAACCTTTCAGGCAGTTTCAACAGTCGTAGGCTCAAAGCTGACTGAAAACAATCTGAGCTTGTGATAATGGATAAAATATCTTATGGACATGTTTCATATAGGCTAACGTTAGAAGATCGTTATTAGCTGTTTCTCAGATCTCAGGGCGACGGTTATGAGCCGGATGTTCGCAAAAAGTTGGAGCATTCAGGACAGCGTGGTGTTATTTGTTAACCTGAAACCATCTACATCCTTAAAAATATATTTTTCTTTTAGCTTTCCTTTTGGGCTGTGAGTTTTGTCCGCCAAAAAAAACTTTTGAGGAAACAATACAGGAAGCAAACAGGAAGAGAAGGGGCCAGGCTTTTGTGGCAGGATATTAGAAAACTGAAGATTGTTGTTGCTGCACTTGATTTGATTTGCGCCGTCATTGGCGAAAGGAAAGTAAACCCAAAGATGGTAGTGAACATTTATTCATCGTCGTCATCATCGTCGTCGTCATCGTCGTCGTCGTCATCATCATCATCATCGTCATCATCATCATCATCATCATCATCGTCGTCATCATCATCGTCGTCATCATCATCGTCATCCTCGTCATCATCATCATCATCATCATCATCATCGTTATCTTCATCGTCATCATCTGGGTCGATCTTCCCGGACAGCACGTCTTCGATCCACTGCTCCAGCTCGTCTGCTGTGGGCATGTCGTCATCGTCATCCATTTCCATCCACACGCTGTCGGCCTGCAAGGGAGGATTCGAGAATGCCATGAAACCTCGAGTGCAAACAGTTCAAATATCAAAATGTGGTTCAACCATAGAGCAGTGGTTCCCAACATTTTTAGCTCAAGACCCAAAAGACTCGAGATATTAGATGTTTGCCCAAACTAGTGAAAATAGCAGATCTACGAGCTCACAACAGGTTGTAGATCGGCTATTTTCACTACTTCTTAAACATTTGTTTTCTAATTTATGGAATTTCTTCAATTCTAATTTGATTTCTTCATGAAATTATTGCAAAAATCGTTGAATTTTGTTTTTAATTTGCTAAAATGTTAGCTTTATAAAGTTTATATATATATATATATATATATATATAAATATACATATATATATATATAAAGGATAAATAAAATTAAAAGCAAAATGTAGGAAATATTGGTCTTCGAGTTACAACTGTACTTGGTATACTCTACATCAAATCTATTTGTGCTTAGATCACAAATCTATCTAAGCAATTCGATGCGTTCTGAACGTTCTGAACGTTCCCCCTCAGAATAGGGTTCAAGGGGACCAACATCAGACTCAATCAAAGAAAGTCTTATAAGACAGAGGTATTCTGGGAGTCCTCTATCAGGGATGCTTTTCTGTCCTAAAAGGTAGTCAATTACATTCACCTGGGGTTCAACTAGTCAATTACTACCATAGACTGTAGAAAAATATGGACGATGCGAAGCCATTGGTTTCTATGCAGCGCAAATGGCCCTTTCTACCCCTTGGAATGGGTGTCGCCATCATAGAATTGTAAAGGCATCAGAGATGCTATTGGCTGCCAACGGTCAAGAAGAACACAGCCGGCTGGTATCAGTTTAGTTGGCCACGCCCCCCCCCCCCCCCCCCGCAACTTTATAATTTTTTTTTTAAATAAATTGGACCACATTTCGACAAAACGAATATGATGGTGATTGAAAGGCAATTTTTAACTAGCGATAGGAACCATACAGTATTCATGAAAATGTTAATTAAGGTTAGAAAACGAAAGGGGAAAATGAATGGGGTCCAATGGAGGACAATTCTTTTTGCGATCGGCCAGGGGGGGGGGAAACAGCGCAACTAGCAGCCAATCATAGGAAGTTTTAGTTCCGTATTGGAGTCATTTTAAATCGGCAGAACTATGCCCCTGATTGCTACACAACCACACAAGCTATGAATTGGGCTCTGCTAAAATACATGCGGTACATTGTGAGCCGTGCGGCAATGCTTGGACTGAGAAGAAACCGGACTTACATCCTCAACGTCAACCACGCCAATCTGAGGGGAGGAGAGGTCAATGCGGAAAGTCTTCTCCCAATAGGGCACCAGCTGAAAGTGGCAAAATGGTAAATGGTAAATGGTGCATTTATATAGCGCTTTTAATCCAAAGCGCTTTACATAGATTGTGCATTACATTCACCCATTCACACACACATTCATACACCGGTGGCGGAGGAAGCCATGCAAGGCACCAACCTACTCACCGGAGGCAATTAGGGGTTCAGAGTCTTGCCCAAGGACCCTTCGACATTGACTCAGGGGGAGCCCGGATTCGAACTGGGAACCCTTCGGGATTTATACCCTTCGTGCTCTAATACCAGTTTCTCTACCCCTGAGCTATGCCGCCCCAAAGAGGGACAGAGAGAGCGGTACAGCAATGAGAGGAAAGCTTGGATAATGCATCCAGTTGATCAATGGACACTTTCAAACTGAATGCTATACGAATAATCATAATATACGTAAGTATGGTATAAGTAGGTTGAAGTGGTATCGATATCAACCAACAAGGAAGTCTATCACACATCGGGCCGTAACAAATACAAAATACAACAACAACAAAAAACATACAGTAGCTGATGTCACATTCATAGATCCTTGGGAGATGGATTGCTGAGGTGGAGCACTACACCAACCATAAGCTCCCATTAATCTGTGCTCCACCAACCGAGCTACACAGACACAATCAATATCAATAGGAATTGATATGATCAGTAGTTATGGTGCTCATACCAGGGGGAACTTGTCAGGGTCGATCCAGATGATGCTGAGGTTGGGGTTATCGGTGTTCTCACGGGCCACCTCCTTCAAGATTTCCAGGAACTCAAAACCATCTAAGTGTAAAGTTCAAAGGTTGTGTATTTTGCTAATGCAATGTAATACGATTCTTTTTTAAAATACCTATAATTCAACATTCTTATAATTCATTATTTCTATGTATTTATTTATTTATTTATTTATTTATTTATGTATGTATTTATTTATTTATTTATTCATTTATTACCTGGGTCATCCTCCTCAGCAAAGGCAACGATGTGTTCTCCATCAATGTCATCCTCCTAAGAAAATAAGAGTGGGGAGTGAGACAAGGGTGTCCAATGTTTCCTCCACAGATTGACTTTCAGGTTATGCTTAATTCTGTGTGCAACAGTTGAAGCTAAGAGGAATCTTAGAGGGTTTTTTAAGCAGCTTACCCAGATCTCATACATGCTGTAAGGCTCAAGTTTTCTCAGGGTTGGCCTGGATATAAAAAAAAATATATAAAGATATAATAATAATGATAATGAAAACAAACAAAAAACAAAACTAAATAACAAAAAAATCAAATTTCAAATTTCAAAAATCTAAATTACTTTGGAGTCTCCTCAATTTCTCACCTGTCATGCTCCTCAATGTAGTCTACAAGTTCAGCCTCAGTGTAGGGCTTTCCTGGAATGGTAACGGGCTCCTCCATGAAAGGCTCGTAGAAGTCAACTTCATTCATCTTCAGCTTCAGCTTCTTGGCAACCTGAAATGAGAAGAAAGTGAGATTTGAATGTGGTGGCCATGATAAACTCACTGCGAAGGAAGTGAAAAGTATTCACCACATATTATATGTTTGGTTATTACCTCTTATAGAGGGTAGGCACATGCATGAAGTGAATTGCAAATTGAGTGGAAAATTGAGTAGCAAACTGTGTGGCAAAGTGAGTGGAAAAGTGAGTTTAATGTTGTTTAATGTCGTTTAATGCAATAGGACTTTTCTGACTGGATGTATGGGCTGTCAAGGTCATGAAAGTCGATTTTTTTTTTTGCCACTCAGTAGGCATTCGCGCATAACTTCCTCTATTAGGTCTCCATCCAAAACTAACAAAATTGTTGACTGGATGTCCATACCTTAGGGTCGAAGGTGGCGTAGAACTTGATGAAGGGATGGAACTCCTCGGCGGCATCATCGTACTCGATGAAGTCTGGATGTTGGAGAATAATGAAAATGTAAAAAGTTAAAAGGCATGTTAATGCATTTATGAGACCCTTTAACCACTTAGGCCACATACACTATGTTGTCATACAAAGCATAATTAAAATAGTTTCTAAATCTGATATTTTCTCTATCTTTGAAAATAAGATATTTTTTTTTATTCTTGCACAGGTGTCATTGATGACAGCCAATCCCTTAAAGGAGTGGCGACACCGGCCGAAATTTAACATTATGATACAGTAGGTCACGTGGTGTTTCTTCAAACAGTCTGAAAAGGAGGCGGGCCGAATCAGTTAGTAGTGAATGTATACTTTGTCCGTCGTGCGGTGCCGCGCAATGTATACTTCGTCCGTCGTGCGGTGCCACGCACAACGTGATGGCTTGTTGTTAGCGTGTAGACCGGCTAACGCTGCACCGCACGGCTATTTGCGAGAGCTATTGTGTGTGTACGCACACACACACGCGCGAAAGCACACACACACAGGCTACACACACACAGAGTGTATGATATGAGCCACGCACGGACCTCAGTCCGGTCGCTGTGCTCCGGTGAGCACAGCGCACAGACCGGAGCAGGACATGGCTTGCTCCGGTCGGTCTGGTGCTCCAGTCAGGTTAGGGCAGAGACAGCAGGGTATGGTCGACAAAACCGTCTCATAGACGGGGTCACGGGGAGAAGCGTGTTGACCCTCGTACACCTTTTTTGACACCTTTTTTGAAGAAGACATGTACTTTTTTATCGGTCTAACCATTGATTTTATAGCGAATGCTATATATTTTTTACCCCTAGAACTGATAGTTTTAAAGTTGGTTTAGAAAGTCGGAAACACACCTCGGACAGCTTTTTTTGGGGCAGTTTCAAAAGATAATGATATGGATAATCGACTCCGCCCCTCCCCCCATATTAGCCCAATCAAATTAATTTATTTCAGTTACTGTACAGAAAGTACTACTTTCAGTACAGTAACTACAATAAATTAATTTGATTGGGTCATTTAACATGGGGGTACATGACATCATTAAAAAAAATTGGCTAATTTGATAGCCTTAATTAGCTGTTTTGGCCATGTCACTCCACCTTCAACAGGCTGAATGGTCTTGTTGGACGGGTGGGCCACGGCAATCATCATTTATCATATTCAGGTTGATGTCCCCCAGTGTGTCATTTAGTTTGGCTCCAGAAAGGACCCTCTGTGTAGTGTGTGCCATCTAACATATAATTTTCCAAATGTCTGTCTGTCTGTCTGTCTGTCTGTCTGTCTGTCTGTCTGTCTGTCTGTCTGTCTGAGTGAGTGTCTGTCTGAGTGAGTGTCTGTCTGTCTGTCTGTCTGTCACAGCGTTTCTCCTCAGTGGCTGGAGCAATTGATCTGAAATCGCATCACCATTAGCATATGTACACACCTGACATAACTGTGAAGCCCGTTTGTCACTTTCACAAATCATATGCTGTATATTAGCATTTCTATGGTGTATCTATATCTTTTCTGCATCTAGCATGAGGCATATCTATTCTGCATCTAGCATGAGGCAACATGTTTAACCATCTGTGTGTGTGTGTGTGTGTGTGTGTGTGTGTGTGTGTGTGTGTGTGTGTGTGTGTGTGTGTGTGTGTGTGTGTGTGTGTGTGGGCGGGCGGGGGGGTTGTCTGGCCCCGTTACAGATGTTGTCTGTAAAAAAATAAAAGTCATGCAGATCGTTACACAGTATCTCTATAGCCATTAAACAAACGGGTATTTCTTACATTGATGCTCCTACATATTATCATGCAAGCACCAGTTAAAGTTACTTTCCATCCCTCATATACTGTCTGTGTGCACAGTGCACATCCCATAACCCACACACTGCACATCATTTCAGAGCTCATATCTTTGAACGGGTAAGGACTAGTTCTGTGGTAAGTAAGTGATTTATGCTGTGGGTTTTTACTTCTGTTTTTGAGTTATTTCAGTTTTGAGTGAATTGTTTGTACTATAATTAATTATGTTAATGTTTCTTTTTTATGATTGCGGACATGTGTGTTTGTGTTAGTTTTGTATTTCAGACCATTCTGTCACTAAAGGAGTCAAAAGACTATAAAGTCGAAGTCAACTACACTACGGTGGTCCTGTGTATTAGCTCTGACCGACAATCGGGGGGCGAGTGCCAAATATCCCCAACTACAGTCCCATTAGCTCTCACCATTCTTTGAAATGTTTTGAAAGTATTTAAAAAAAGTTGCCTATAATGACAGGCTATATGGATACCGGACTTATGAAGGGCCACACTGAGCACTATAACTATCATAATAACTATAAAAGTATGGTTTTAAAAAAAGATTTCTAAGTCAAGTGGATGGCAGTGTTCACACTGACTATGAAAATATATATATAATGGTGAACAATATAGTTAGTTATCTTTATAGTAATCGTGCCCGATGGGAATGGCGCTGGTAAGGTGGTTAATAAACCACAGAGATAAAGAGTTATACATCTCCGTGCTTCATATAATTTCTACCTGCAGCTGTGGAAGTATCATTATTTGATAACAACACAATTGACCATAATGTATCTACACGGTGGTTGTGGTTTGCTCTTGTATTACTCTCCAGGTTTGTTCCCCACCTTAAAGGTAGTGAAACCACAAAATGACCACCATGTGAATATGCTCAATAGCATGTATAGTTGTTCTCATGGTTATGACGTCATGGTTGCACCTACGGGGGGATTTCTCGCTCTTGAAGTAGCCGACCAGCTTGGTGACCTCATCGATGTTGTGGAAACCCTTCAGCTCACGGTCGTTGTCAATGATCTCCACGGGGTCTTCAATCACCTGTGAAGAGACGACAGGAGATGTTAGTACATTTGCATGGGTTTCTGTAGTGGCCAACATTCATTTACGAATATGTAAATACTGTATGTAAAATGTACATGATAGCACATTTGCGATTTATGACCATTTTCTATTATCTTCTAACCTCTTCTGGGTTTGGCTCTTGGTGAGATCTCCTCAAATAAGTGTTAATTGATACTTCACACGATCCACTCGACAGAGATCTCTCGGCAGAAACACAAAAGTGTGCGTTCGTTCATATCACTTACATCATAGAGGAACTCCACCAGAGTGTCAGCAGCCAGCTCACCATCATACTCAATGATCTCGTTGTCGGCAAAGATGTAGATGCTCTCCACCTCATCCAGGCCTGGTGAGAGAGAGAAAGAGAAAACACGTGTTACCTAACTTGCTCTCATGCATGTGGCAGGGTAACTTTGGTCGAATATATCTCCCCTTTAATAAACCCAAATGGTATTGAGTTTTATATTTTTTTATCGTTGATTTGTCACCTTTACAACGAGGTACAGCTTGTAAGCATCGGGCATTCGAGGCATGAGCTACACAGCCAAGCGGGTGGGTAGCGCCGACCAGAATTTTGCCAAAATGGCTTGCAATATACCGTTCTGCTGGCATTTACTCTCGTTTTGGGCTTCCCTGACACTGAGCTTAACATTAACAAAGTGTAAAAATTGCCAATATGTGTTGTTTTTTCTTTTCATTATTACTGTGGGAGAGTGCAATCATTCAATGCCCCAAGTAACAAAGGTGAACACCAAAATAACAGTATTGCAGGCCTGCCAGGCCATTTTGACAATTTTTGGAGGGGCGCTACCCACACATTTGGCTGTGTTGCTCATTTCATGAATGCCAGATCCTTACAAGCTGTATATCAATACCATTTGGGTATATTAAAGGGGAGATATAATCGACCAAAGTTAGATTTCTGATTTTTTTGTGGCAGGTTTTAGTTTGAGGACAGATGGGAAGATTATCATGAAACTTAGTGCACGGAATAGGAGTTATCAGTATAGACTGCCCGAAGAGATGAATTTCTTTTAATGTCAAATGTCAAGGTCAAGGTCACATTTACATAATCGGTCATATCTCAGGAAGAAAGAAAAGGATAAAGGAAAGGAACGCATAATGCAGTTCGGACTAATCAGTCATCATCTTGGATGTGAATAAATGTGCCAAACAAATTGGTCAAGGCACATGGCCATGCACCCTAGACCAGTGTTTCTCAACCTTTTTTTCTGCATGGGCACACTTTTCATGTCCCAAGAATCCATGGGCACACCAACATAATACGGGGGTGTAAATATCGTCACTTTCGGGAAGAAAACCTTGTATCTCCAAGTTTCAAATGTGTACGTTTCTTTGCAAAGTAAAGCCCTGCTTCATCATACAAGGCTGTCACACAACAGTAGTGAAAACAGCCGATCTACAAGCACACAACGCCCTGTAGATCGGCTGTTTTCACTAGTTTAAATCATTTTTTTAAAAATGTAAATACAATACTGGCTTTCAAGCAGTTTCAAGGGGCACACTTGACCCTTCTCAGGGGCACACCAAAGGTCCCCAGGCACAGTGGTTGAGAAACACTGCCCTAGACCATGTTTACAGCTCATGGAGTTTCAGGGAGTTTGTCCTTGCCACTGTCACCAAATGCATGTTACTCTAGTGGTCTAGAGAAAACCTTTGTCTGATTTAACATTTGACTTTTCAACTCTGAGATTGCAGCAATTGGCCAAATTGGAGCAGAGGACATCACACTTATCATTGAATTTGATAGCCTCAATCTTGGTCCGTTATCAAGATAATGACACAGACACTGAGACACATGGCTGCTGTGCTGACATATAAAAAAGTGACACTGATGACCTTACAGCCAGGGTAGGAATTAGGAAAACCCCACAAAACTGTGTGAGCGACATTACACGAGTCTTATGAAAGCAGAATGTGAAATGCCTTTGGAAACATTGTGTTCTGAAATGAAGGTAATTATAGTGCATTAGCGCGGGTGCCTGAGTGCCCTGGGTGGGTAATGGTTAGACTGCCAGGAGCAGAAAGCACTACTAACAGGGAAGAGCCCTTTCATCATCTGTGGATTGAAACCCACTGTTTGATCATGTAACTCAGCACTTAGTATGCAGAGATGCACAGCAATCCTTTCTGGTCTTGGTTGTTCTGATGTGGCCCCCAGTATTACCCACAGGGACATGATGCTGGGCCCCTGATTCAGCCCAGGAAAAAGAGTTGGAGAGGCCCTCATTGCGCGCTATAGAGAGATCTCTCTCTATAGCGCTGCTGCTACTCAAAGATTTGCCATTTCAGATCATGACAAGTGACAAGCCAGTGGGCCAATTACATGAGTTATATTTTGTCGTTGTCAGGTGGAAACATTGTAAGTCCAAAACTGTTTGAAAATGATGTAAACTAGTGAAAACAGCCGATCTACGAGCACACAACGCCTCGTTTTCACTACTTTTGTGCGACGGCCTTGTATGATGAAGCAGGGCTTTGCTTTGCAAAAAAATTTACAAATTTGAAACTTGGAGATACGAGGTTTCTGCCCGAGAGTGACGATTTACTTTGTTGGCCATGCACCCAGCCCCCAAAATGAAACGAAGGCCGACATTTTATTTTTATTTTTTTCCTAATGGCCGGCCGGGAATGAACCGGCCGTTCGGGAGTTGTCCCACTTTTCCCAATGGCCAGCTTGTTTGGTGTTTTTGGTCATGGTTAAAGAACAACTCCACCCTAAATCACTTCTAGGCTCATTTTCCTACTTATATTGATCCAAAAAGACTGTCCATGGGGTCTATTAGGCAGAAATGCCCCTGTTGTCCAGTTTCCCCAGCAGAACCCAGCAGCTCTCATAGCATAGAGTGGAGCCTATTAGACTATCACTTTTACACTATTTGTTGTGGTCAAAATGTTTTTTATTTTTCATGAACGTGTTACTAGTTGTCAATACAAACACATCCATGTCATCATGCCATGTTATGCTTTTATATGTTTTGCCAAGTCCTGGAAAAGATGCCCTGTGATTGGCCAGTGCAGTCACTTTGATTGGCACTTGTGCCGAATGATCATCACCCCAAAACATTATTTATGAGATTGTGGTGGCTTGTGTGGGACACCCAAGGCATGGATGTAATGACAATTAGTAACACATTCATTAAAAAGAAAGTCACTTTTGAACACAACAAATAGTGTAAAAGCGATATAGGCTTATAGGCTCCACTCTATGCTATGACAGCTGCTGCGTTCTGCTGGGGAAACTGGACAACAAGGGAATTTCCGCCTAATAGACCCCATGGACAGTCTTTTGGGATCAATATAAGTAGGGAAATGAGATTAGAAGTGATTTAGGGTGGAGTTGTCCTTTAACTTGTGATTACCCTTTCTAATTTATCTAGGACTTATCGTGTGGGTTTCTATTGGTGTCCATAGTGCAAGTATAACACATTTAAAAGAAAAGGCTGGCATATTTGCCTGTGCTCCCAGCCTTTTATTGGTGGTGTATAGTTTTATTGGATATCAGATATCTGGGCAAAGGTTTATCTATTCAAGTGTCAAATAAGGTCGCATGATGTTCTTTGTGCACAGTAAATCTTTACGATCTTTTATTTCCAAGATTTCTACTTTCTCTTTCCGCTGTGATTGACCCCTTTAGTGTGCACAGCACCTGCAAACAGGCTGACATGACATGTGCACATGCACGCACACACAAGTGCATGCACACACACACACACACACACACACACACACACACACACACACACACACACACACACACACACACACACACACACACACACACACACACACACACACACACACACACACACACACACACACACAAATAGGCAAGAGTGCACACACAGCGTTTAGCATGTCAGTCTACTGCAGTGGTTCTCAGACTTCTTGGGCCCAGGTCACCCCTGTAAATCACTTTTTCATCCAAGGCACCCCTGAATTACATTGTTACTTTAGCACCTTACTGTACATTTGTCACATTATGCTGTGTAAATATGTAAATATTCCCCCCTAAGTTACAGTATGCCACGAGGAAAACTGGGAGAATATCTGTTTCCATTAGGACAGAATTATATTTACTTTTATACTTGACGTTTAACCACTTAAACCCCAGCATTCCTATTCTGAGGGAAACATTCATCAAGAAATAGCAGAATATCTAGGCGTCACAACCAGGGAAGGAATTTCATGGAGGCCACGAAGTCCATGGCTGCCGTCCCTCAGTTTGGCCTTGTGCCCCTCAAACCAATGGCATGACCTGAGGCCACAGTGGCCTTAATGCCCCAGCTGAATGTACTACTTTCTCCTCTGTCTCTTTTTTGTCAATATGTAGACAGTAGATAACAGTGTCGCTTTCTTGTCATGTAGGCACTAGGGATGCGGAGATATACCGATACGGATCGTAATCGCGATACAAACGTGCGCGACACGAGTGAATCGGTTCATTCAGGGTGGATCGGTACAATTGACGGCTGGAATCGTGATTGTATTGTATCGTGAGTGTCTGGATCGGTACATTCCACGGTTGGATCGGTTTTTGCATAGTATTTCATTCTATACTGTGTTTCCGAGGCGCATTGAATACCCCATCAGCCCTCCCCCAAAAAGCACTTGTAGCGACTCTACAGACATGCGTCTTTTACAGCAGCACTGAGCTGTAGTGCAGTGAACACCCGACCAATGCGGACAGACAGCACTCGTGAGTCGTGAGCCCACTGGTTAAACATGCAAGATTAGTACCACGTTTAGCTTTATAACATCCCTGTCCAATGTTCGCTGATGTGATCCGTTGTTGTGTCACTGGACTGGAGCACGCTGCGTGATATTATGATCCACATTCCACACCCGTTTGTTCTTCTTGTCGAGTCTGCGACGGAATTGATTTAAACAAAGCAGAAGCTTCCACGCTTTAACTACACACACGTATGAACTACAACAACGATACTGGGCGTGCAACTAGCGATTTAAAGTATTTGACACTGATTCACAACTTGTTACTGTAGCTGCAGGCTGCTGCTGTTCCCTCTGCAAAGAGAGGCTCAGGCTGGAGCCTGATTTATACTTGGCAGCTCGACGGTGTCGCGCACGCACCTAAATAGCAGACCTACAAGCTCACAACGCGACGCGTTGTGACTCAAATATCTACGTTTTAAAACATTTTGACTAGAAATGGCAAAATCCTAGATTATATTCATACAATATAATAATAATACAGGTCAAGGATCCTTAACTGAGAAGAGAGAGATCAAGCAGGGACCCCCACTGTAGGCTATATGTTAGACTACTGTAGGCTATTATATAAACTGTTGCAGATTAAAACTTGTCAGAGACTTGTTTGACAGCACACTATATCATCAGTGACATTAATACATTACTATGTTGTGTTTATTTGTTCACACATTATCTTTTCTATTAATATGATGGATTTATGTTATTCATTATAATCCATTAATTATTATCTCTTAAACCCCCACTAAGTGTTAATGTATTGGCTAATGTTCCCCTATAGGGTTGCTACTTGCTAGGGTTCAATTGGTTACTGTAACAACTAACTATTAATATTTGGCCGCCTCACATAACTCTGAGGACCCTAGGGGTCCCTGACCACCTGTTGAGGATGTAATGATATATAATAATGATATCATGATATAGTATTAATCAAACAATTCTACCAGCCAGGGAGTGTTCTCCCAGATTTCAATAAGTTGGATTGTTAGACAGAGCCTAGTACTACAGTGAAACAATAAATTGTTTGGAAATTAAATGTAATGCATTTTTAGTACATTTTTTTTGGGGGGGGGGGGGGGGGAATTTACATGGGCTTTAATATAAATCCTTTGCATTGTGTTGAATCGCACCGAATCGTGAATCGTATCGCATCGTAAGCACCAGGGGTGTATCGCAAAGTATCGTGAAACATATCGCATCGTATCGGGGTCAGGGGTGAATCGTGATGTATCGTATCGGCAAGATTTCAATGTATCGCAATTATATCGTATCGCTGGTAGTGTATCGTGATGCGTATCGTATCGCCTCAGTGGTCGAGATTCACATCCCTAGTAGGCACCAGTCTTTACTGTAAACCAATCCAGTGACTTTGATTGGTGCAGGGCTGAGCATGGATCCGATAGTAAATACCATCATTTATCTATTTCACTTTCAATGGACTAAAATCTTGTTTTATTTGATGGCCTTCCTACCCTGGCATTTGACCTTTGTGCCCTCAAAAACACAAAAGTAGGCTATAGAGGTTCTAAGAGTTAATATAAACTGAATATTGATGAATTCCAAAAATGCTGTGGCATCTGGACACAGCACCATCTTTGAACACATGAGGGCAGTATTGCATAATTTTGCCTCCTTTACCATATTTGCATATTGCCACTGACACATTTCTGAAGGTCTTTGCTCTTATTGTCTGAAAATATTTTTAGATTGTTTGTTGTCAGCATAGGTGGATGTAGTTTCACTTAGTACTTGTGTCTCACAGTATAACTACTGATATCAGGGTTTGATGATAGCTCCTTTTTGACATTGGGTCATATTTGATATAAAGCTAGTATTAGTTACTGTAAACTAAAGCTTTGATATATTGTATTTACTGTCTGATTTCAGTACATATCCTAAACTAAAGTCCCAAATCTAAGGTTATAATTGATTTTTAAAAGATAAGTAAGAGGAAATTACTGCTTTTAGTCAGGTCCACTATGTATTTGTGTTGGATTTTTTTGGAGATTAGTAAAACTATACATTTCTGGAATCTTCAGAGCATGGGGAATCCAAAAATATTTGTTTGCATTTGCACAGACACCTGCAAAGTCGCCATTTTGGACGTTCAAAATGGCCGACATAAAATACATCATTTGTGCTATCTTGGCTTCTAGAAAACCTAGAAACCTAATTAAAGATGCCAATCCTATGTTTTCTGGGTCAAGGAATCCACTAAGTAAATGATGGGTGTAAAATGTTTCGGACCCCCACCCCCTTTCTGGGGCTTATCTATTTTGGGACCTCCCAGAACAGTACGCGAGCCAGTTAATGTCTGATTTTCATAATATTAGAGTTTTGTAGGTTTTAAAACATCTTGAGTTCATTCATTAGACTTTTAAAGCAGCCAGAATAACCGTTCTGACTTTTGGTTGAGGTCTTTCCTCACCTGGGACCCCCTAGACAGACCCCTGAGCCTATCTCAGTACGGTAATCACTCTGCTCCTGCTCCAGAACAATGTTAAATGAGATCATAATTGAAGCATAAAAGTTGTTGTAGCTGGGCTCTGTAAACAAAAACTAGAAAAGAAAATTTCGAAGAAATTTTAAGTGTGCCTGCAGCTCGCTAAGTGTGTGCAACCTTGTATGTGTTAACATTAGCATATTTGTTAGCATTAGCATTTGTTAGCATTAGCATGTGTTAGCATTAGCATTTGTTAGCATTAGCATTTGTTAGCATTAGCATTAGCGGTTACGTTTTGCGCGTTTGTGGTGCCCCCTATGGGTCGAAGTGGAAATGCTTTTGGGTATATGTTCAGTATAGCGCCCCCCACTTGTGGTTAAAATTTGGTGTTGACTGGATGTTTCGTTTGTGATTTATGGCTACTTTTTACAAAACGGGCTCCTCCCGCTAACTTTGGAACCTTGTTACGGAAGAACGGTATGGACTATCAAAATATCGTTTAAATATGTTTATCGCATGAGTCCATAGATCGTGTGTATCGATTTTTGTGACATTTGGAGAAAATATGTAGGAAAAGGAGCAAAAAGTGTGTTTTGAAGAAAATTCAAAATGGCGGAAAATCTATCCTGACGCAAATGGGCGTGGCCTATATGAGGAGATGCGTCATGACCCAAGGAATCCAGGGAAAAAGGAATTTTCATTTTCCGACCCACGGTTCAAGAGTTACAGGCCGAAAGGTAAAGTGGACTGTTATAGCGCCACCATGAGGCCAACTGACGAAATTATTTTTTATTTAATCCTTGATATCATTATAAATCTCCTCTCCAAGTTTTGAAACTGTAGCCCCTATGGTTTGCGAGAAAAAAAATATTGAATGTGAGTTTTTGCGATTCCCATTATAAGTCAATGGGTAAAATTAATTCACTAATAAATTAATATCAATTAAACGATACAACTTTTCTCTTAGAAAAGTAATAGCACACCATTCCCGGCCGAGCCGCACGTTTTGATGTATATATTGCGTGGGTGGCGTAAATTGTGCGGCAGTTATTACGAGCAGAAATTTGCAAGAACATGACTTACTTACTTACTTACTTACTTACTGACTTAAGTATGGCGGATTACAATAAGTGTTTTGCCATTGCATGGCAGGCACACTTAATTAGTAAGCAAAATACCAGGGGTCTTCCTCAGGGGGTCCGGGAGTCCGGGACCCCTGGGGGGTCCTCAGAGTTACTACAGGGGGCCCACCAAAAATTGTACTTCTATGATTAAGTGTGCCTGCCATGCAATGCAATGGCAAAACACTTATTGTAATCCGCCATACTTATATACATAAGTAAGTAATGTCGCCACAAATTTCGGCACGTAATAAGTGCCGCACAATTTACGCCACCCCCGCAATATATACATCAAAACGTGCGGCTCGGCCGGGAATGGGGTGCTATTACTTTTCTTTCCGATCCGCGTTACCATGGCGATGTAATTCGCAAAAAACAACGCCCAAAAACCCCATTGACTTAGAATGGGGGAAATTTCGGCACGTAATAACTGCCGCACGATTTACGCCACCCCCGCAATATATATCAAAATGTGCGGCTCGGCCGGGAATGGTGTGCCATTACTTTTCGTTCCGATCCGCGTTACCATGGCAACATAATTCGTAAATAACGACGCGCAAAAACCCCCATTAACTTTGAATGGGGGACTCTGAAAAAAACCCCAGAAACTTTGGCCCCACATTACTCTGACATACTTTTGCCTAGCAACGTCACTTAAACTTTAAAATGCACACACAACTTTGGTCTTTTTCCTCCAATAGGGATGAGCTGTAATTGATTAAGCCCCGCCTCCTCTGTAACAGGAAGTGCCCTTCACCAAACAGGAAGTGCCTCTACATCTCATGAACCGTTTGTCGTACAAACGCATGGGTGGCGTCAAATGACTTGATTAAGAGTCCTTGACCTTAATTGGGGCCTATTTCGCCAAACAGGAAGTGCCCCTCACCAAACAGGAAGTGACCCTTTATCTCATGAACTGTCAGTCGTACAGACGCGTGGGTGGCGCCATATGACTTGATTAAGAGTCCTTAACCTTAATTGGGGCCTATTCCGCCAAACAGGAAGTGCCCCTCACCAAACAGGAAGTGACCCTTTATCTCGTGAACCGTTTGTCGTACAGACGCGTGGGTGGCCCCATATGACTTAATTAAGAGTCCTTAACCTTATTGGGGCCTATTTCGCCAAACAGGAATTGCCCCTCACCAAACAGGAAGTGACCTTATATCTCATGAACCGTTTGTCGTACAGACATATGGGATGTGTCATATGAAAAACGATAATGTTAAAGCTTATGCAAAAATTTTAATGTTAAAAAAATGTAACGCAACACCAACCGCTACACAAGGTTGCACAGACTTAGCGAGCTGCAGGCACACTTAAAATTTCTTAGAAATTTTCTTTTCTAGTTTATTAGTATTCTCAGTATTATTTATACAATTTATGTTAGACAAATATGGTTAACAGGTGTTACTGCAGGGATTAAGGTATTGCAACTTCTCACTTTGGGTGTGCAGACTAACGTGTCCATTTATTGCACTGCACACACACACACACACACACACACTCACACACTCACACACTCACACACACACACACACACACACACACACACACACACACACACACCTCTTTGATAATTGTCACCCCAAAACCCTCACTCTTAACCTCTTGAACCCCATTGCCCCCGCCGGCGGGGGCAAAGGGTGTTGACCTCTGAACAGCTGTCAATAAATGTCAATAAATCAATAGAGACCAAATCAAACTACAATTTCTTTGTTGATTATTGTTACAGTGGTCCTACAGCATAGTAATCAGCTGCCATTGTACTTTTCATCCATTCATTACTCATATTACAGTATTATTACTATGTATTGTTACTCGTTTTTATCATTTTTCACCCTATACTTTAACATTACTAATATTACAGCACTACTCTCACTAAAACATCTGTAGAGTTTACATAGTTTGGAATATATTCATACAATTTTGCCTATCAATTGATGACACCTTGGTGAACAATGTCTCTATTCACTATGTTTTCAATGAGGTCTTGAGGCTCATTCACTATTCAGAAGGCAAAATTTCCATAGGCGGAGGTCTTTTTCAATCATCTTTTCCTAGCTAAATGATCACAGCAGGACAATTTGGCAAGAGAAATGTGATGTTTTACACTGCATTTGTGAATTTTCAGGGGTTAGCTGACATTTGGTGGGTCAAGAGTAGCCACAATCATTGTAGTTTTGTGTCCACAACTGTTCCAATTTGGGCATACATTTTAGGCGGATTTTTCCCCTGGACCCCCCTGGGGCTAAAGAGCTCATGGTCAATTCTGCCCAACGAGATTCACTACAATACTGTACATGTCCTCCCTAATTGGCCCTAATCCCTAATCTCCACCATAGCATTTGCAGGGAGGAGTGCAACCTGCTTTGCAGCCAAATTTGATGGGCTCAAGTACTGCCTTTGGAGCAGGGAGGGCAAGACACCTGACTGGAACATACCCTCCACTCTCTAAATGCCATCTATTTTCTTCGATTGATCGAAGATTGGGGCTATTTTTGTCACATATGACAAAGTAGGCATCATAATACGATACCTTCATCAAGGGACATGATTTTGTGGAAGTGCACACACATGAAGAGGCTGATGCCCTGATTCCTCATCAAGGTCCTTGCCTCTGCGGCTTATGGTGCTTTGGAAGACATATGTGTTTGGTCACCCAACACCGATGTCCTCCACCGATGGAAATAGATATATTCAAGCAAGTTCAAGTTATTGGATGTCACAAATGTCAAGGGTTCCTTGTCCTACACAATTTTTCTCGTGCTGGCTGGGGAAGAGCATTTGTTGGAATCTCCAAAAAGACATGGGTCAATTTGAAGCCTGATGATGATGATGACCAAGTCATTAACCGCTTCAAGGGTTCCATTCCTCCTGAGCTTATTATTGGTGAGCTTCCATCAACATTGCAGTCATTGGAGCATATTGCATGCCATGTTTAAAGTTCAAAAGGTCCAACAACCCTGCGATTACTCAGTTGGGAACTATTTCTGTCAAAGAACTTTGAGGGTGAGATGCTACCTCCAACTCGTGCTGCACTGATACCACATATCCTCCGTACCAACTACGTCACAATGCGGGATAAATCATACCTGACAAATTGCCCTGAGCTTCCACCAATCGAAGAAAATAGATGAAATTCAGAGAGTGGAGGGTATGTTCCAGTCAGGTGTCTTGCCCTCCCTGCTCCAAAGGCAGTACTTGAGCTCATCAAATATGGCTGCAAAGCAGGTTGCAAGGGACGGTGCAGCTGCTCAAATAACCTGCCTTTCACTCCATGGTGGAGACTGTGTCAACACTATTAGGTTGGACATTGAAGATGACAATGATGAAGACAATAGATCCTGCATGTCTGAAATGACTGCATTGTAGTGAATCTTTTTGGGCATAATTGACCATGGGCTCTTTAAGAGGTTAGGGTGAGGGTTTTGGGGTGACAATAACAAAGAGGTGTGTGTGTGTGTGTGTGTGTGTGTGTGTGTGTGTGTGTGTGTGTGTGTGTGTGTGTGTGTGTGTGTGTGTGTGTGTGTGTTGTCAGTGTGAGTGCAGTGCAATAAATGGACATGTTGTTCTGCACGCCCAAAGTGAGAAGTTGCAATATCTTCATTGTCAAATTCTGTGTCTGGCTCTTGCCCTTCCCCTGTTCTACCACACTTTGCTCGCCAACCTCCCCTCCTGTGAACCTGATTGTCAATCTGAACTCCTCCCGGCTTCACAGCTGTTGCCGGATGACTACCTAGTTGTCCATAAAAGGGATTTGGTTCCCCTGGCATCACAGGGATCTCCATTAATGGGCATAAAGGGGATTTGGTTCCCCTGACATCACATCCCATCAATATTTGGCGGGCCCCCTGTAGTAACTCTGAGGACCCCCCGGGGTCCCGGACCCCCCGAGGTATTTGCTACTACTCATTTTTGTTTTCAGAGCCCAGCTACAACAACTTTTATGCTTCAATTATGATCTAATTTAACATTGCTCTGGAGCAGTAGCAGAGCAATTAATGATGCGGCGGACCAAAGGGACAAGAGCGAGTTCGAGAACGATCACGTGGTGCGAGCGCCGCCGCGGGGGCTGGGACCTGTGTCCCTCCCCCTTACCCAGGGTTCATTAGGTATGTCAACTAGGAGCCCAGTCATGTTGCGCTAACTGTTGCTGCTACTACGCTGCTACTACCGCCGCCGTCTCGACACTGAGAGTGCTCGCCGCCCGCTGCCGATGAGGTATTTCTGGCTGCTAGCAGTTATTCTACTCACCATGTCCACCATGTCCGCCCCGGCATCGGACCATGAAGAAGAAGTCTTCGATGATGAAGAAGAGGCTGTCATTCCCGACACCCAGGCCGCCGAGGCCGGGGGCGAGGAGCTTCCCCCCCCTCGCCGCAGCACCAGGCTCAACCAGCAGCCAAAGCTGGCTGACTGGCCACCTCACAGGATCCTGGAGGTTCTGTATGCGAATAGGCTGTCCGCCCCGGCCGGGCTCAGCCACGGGGCACTGTTCCAGTTTTTATTGGATGCCGAGCGAGTCGCTCCGGGAGAGCCATCCGGAGTGCCTAAACCTAAACCCCGTGGGAAAAGGACGGCAAAAGTAAACAACACCGGCCCAGCCAAGAAGAAAAAGTCCGGCGCGGAAGGTAGCAACGCCGCCAACCCCGTAGGATCTCCCGCGAAATCCGTAGGATCTCCCGCCTACCCCGGAGAAGCTCCCGCCAAATCCGGAGGCGTTCCCGCCGCCAGCGCGGACCCCTCGGTATTACTGGCGCTGGCCGACATCAAAAACGTCCTCGGCGCGATGAATCAGCGGCTCGTCACGCTCGAGTCAGGATCGGGGGCCAGCCCATCTGCCGGGTTCGCTGGAGCCGGTCAGCAGCAGCCATCCGACATCCTCAGCATGCCGCGTCGGAATCTAGGGACAGCTGTCCCCGCACCAGCTACGGGATCTACATTCCTGTCTCCCGCCGCTGCCATTCGAGATGCTCTGCGCACTCAGATTCTAGCAGGTAAAGTGTGGCGCTTTTTGCCTGTTTGCTGGTTAGGTGTAGCCGCGCTCTAAGTTTGCATTGCTTCGCTTGCCTTGACAGGTCAGGACGTGAACCTAGTGAAGATCCTCCTCTGTGCAGCAGAGTCAACAGCCGAGCGTTTTGTGGATTGCGGAGATTTTTCTGTAATCTTAAAAGATATCGACCCCAGGCTCACTAAATCTCTAACCCTCGCTGAATTTAACGTGGCTTTTAGTGTCTACAGAGACACGCTGTGTGAGATCTACCCCGAGCGCAGGGTAGAGTTTGATACCTATCTATCGATTATTTCAGACCTGGCTTACACACACGGGGGTGGGCTCTTTTATGAGTTCATAAAAGTTTTTCCTCTAAATCGGCCATGCACATACAGCGCTTCAATCAGAGGATCGACTGGGCTGTTCTGGACCTCGGTCTCATTAGCCGCCACTTTTCTGCCCATCCCCCGTTGTCATGCTCGGTGTGCGGCTCCTATAGCCGTAGGACCGATCTTTGCCCCAAAGCCCTTGCCAACGAAGCGCCGGTCAAGACCACCGAATCCCATCTGCTGCTGGTGCATGGGGGGAGGCCCCATGCACCAGCAGCAGATGGGATTCGGGCCGCAGGCTCCAGCTAACACTAGACAGGTGCCGTACGATCCCAATCGAAAAATCCCCATCTGAAAGATTGTCTATGTATAGTTCAGGTGTAGTGACTGACGGGGGGTGAGCAGGTTAAGGTCACGTGTCAGGCCAGGTAATAATGAAGAATGAATGAGGCAGGACACAGAGAGCTACTTTCAGCCTTTGAACGGCATATTTAGTGAAGCCATTGGGATGTGTGCTGTACAAGAAACAACATACAGTATTTGTATCAATAATAATGTTCAATAAATCATAATAGTATTTAAACTCAAAAGCACCTTTAACTTGCAATAATAAGTCATCATAAATCATCTAATCAAATAATAAATCATCTTTAGGATATAATCAAATTCATAATTCAATTAAGTATTAAGTAATTCATAATAATAAACTTGGCAATCAATTAATGAACTTAAATGGAAATACATCGTAATTATATAAGCAGGGTAAACCATTACTTCATCAATCAATAAATCAATAAACCATCAACCAAAATGGCAGTAAACATAACTTAAAGGCATTGCTTATAAAGGCAAATAATCAAATCATATAAATAAACAGTTGAATAGTGCAAAGTTATTCAGTCAAGGAAAGTGCCCATGCCCATAGCCCATGACTAGGGCTGGCAACTTGACTAGGGCTGGCAACTGGAACAAACAATTGAAGCATGCAGTTAGCTGCAGGTCTTTAGCATAGTTAGACAACATGAAACTCACGTTGGTTTGTGGACGCACACGGTTTGGATGGATTGTAGGTGAAGAATGGATCCAGGAGGGTTTTGTGGTCAGAGGTTTCCAAGGAGCACAGGTGAGCAGTTTGGGGTTCAGACAGAGAGTGACGTGGCTGTGAGTGGCTGCTTAAGTAAACTTCCTGCTGCTGCTGCTGACAGGCAAGCTGCAATCCAATCATGGCTGATTGGGGGTGATTGCTGTCATTTCCCTGTGAGTCTTTTGACACCATCTGTATTCAGTTCAATGAGAATGTGTGTACTTTTCCCAATTGTAAATACATGCATATTTGCAGCTGGTGCACGGACAACCACCCCCGGTCCGTTTGTCCAAGGAGGCAGCGCCCAGCGCCCAAGAGTGGGAAAAAATAAAAGTGACCCACCCCTCAACTCCAGTGGATGTCCCGGCTCTTTCTGCTGCCCTCTCCGACCACCCTAATAGATGTTGGGTTAAATATTTGATTAGGGGACTCATTCAGGGGTTCTTAGCGGGGCTATGTTGGCTACCTAAAACGTCTCATGTGTGTATGAATCTCAAATCAGCGCTGTCGGAGCCCGAGGTCGTAGATGAGCTACTGGAGAAGGAAGTAAAGAAAGGTCACCTAATAGGCCCGTTCGCCAAATCTCCTTTCAGTTTATTTAGAGTAAGTCCTATAGGGGTAGCGACTAGGAAATATTCTGGAAAAAACGCCTTATCTTCGATCTGTCCGCGCCGCATAACAGCCCTATCTCCAGCATTAATAGCTTGATACCGTTAGCACCCTTTTCTCTCTTTTACGCATCGGTAGACAACGCCATTCAGTTGATTAAAAAGGCTGGCCCGGGGGCCTGGCTGGCCAAAGCAGACATCTTTGACGCATTTAAAGTCATGCCACTCCATCCCTCGCAGTGGCATTTGTTCGGCATACGGTGGCGCTCTAAATATTTTTTCGCTGTTAAACTGACTTTTGGGTGCCGCAGCAGCCAGAGGATTTTTGACACGCTGTCAGAGGCACTATGTTGGATTCTTAACAATACGTATAAACTCCCCTTTGTGCTCCATCTGCTAGATGATTTTCTGACCATCGACTACGCATGTTCGCCGCCGGCTAGGTGTATTTCTATCGTGCGCCACGTTTTTAACTCGCTCGGGGTTCCGCTGTCGGAGGAAAAAAACGTTGGGCCATCCACTCGCATTGAATTTTTAGGTATCATGCTCGACAGCATCCTTATGCAAGCAGCGCTGCCTATAGAAAAATTAGTGCGCATCAGAGCTATAGTGAAGTCAGTTGCAGCAGCCAACGCCGTTTCAAAAAGAGACTTGTTATCCTTATTAGGTCATTTAAATTTCGCCATGCGCATTGTCCCCCAGGGCCGCTCTTTCGTTTCCCGGTTAATTGTCTTGTCAGCGTCAAAAAAGGACTTGAGGGAAATGATAGAGTTAGACGAAGGCAGCCGCTCTGACCTCAGATTTTGGGGGCTTTTTTTGGATAAATGGAATGGTATTTCTTTTTTTTACAATGATGTGCCCGAGTCCTCAGAGTCCATGCGTTTTATACGGACGCGGCCCCGTCCATAGGCTTCGGGGGTTATTTCAACGGGGAATGGTTCGCCAGCGCTTGGCCAATAGAAATGCACGATTTATCTCCCGCATGTAAATCAACTGCTCTGTATGAAATCTACCCCATTGTGGCGGCAGCATCACTGTGGGGAGGCAGGTGGGCTAGGAAAAGGATCTCAGTCCTGTGTGACAACGAGGCAACGGTGCAGGTCATTAACAAAGGCCGTTCTTCTATTGCCATAATTAATACATTTGTGAGACGCCTGACCTGGCTAGCACTCCAAGGCAACTTTATTATGCATGCGGTTTTTATTCCGGGGAAGGAAAACTGCATCGCTGATGCGCTGTCCCGCTTTAAATTGCAGGAGTTCCGCTCTCTGTGCCCAGGAGCAGCGGCCCACAGCCTGCAGGTTCCCGCCTTTGTGGAACTGTTGTTGGATTAGTGCAGGAAAGGCCCCAAAGGCCCCTAGCCAACCTCTTGGATGCTGCCGCATATTATATGAGGAAGGGCCTGGCCCCCAGAACTATTAAAGCATATGACTCAGCATGGTGGTTTTTTAGTTCCTTCTGTGACCGCTTTGCTTGTCCTCCTCTACGTCTAAATATTCCTATTGTGTGCACTTTTATAGTGCATTCCTATGAGTCTAGAAAGTTACAGCCCCCCTCAATCAAAGTGCTCATTTCTGGCGTGCAATTTCACCTTCGCTGCCTCGAACCCACCGTACCAAGCATCCTAGGTAACCCGGCCATCCAACTGCTGCTCAACGGACTCAAAAAAGACCACGGCCAAGGAATGACCGTAGATTACCTATAACTATCACAGTGTTGCACAAACTGGTGGGGAGGCTAAGGGGAGGCATGTTTTCTCAGCACGAAAATATCATGTTGGAGGCTGTTCTCCTTATGGCTTTCTATGCTTTCCTGAGGTGCGGGGAATACACGGCCAGCTCGCTGGCTTTCAATCCTAAGAAGGAGTTATGTTTCTCTGACTTAACCGTAGATTGCGAGGGATGCATTACACCATTTTGCTAAAACAATCAAAGACAGATAAATTTAGTGAAGGAACACCGGTGATTGTAGCAAAAACTAACTCTCTGTTTTGTCCTTTCACCTCCATGCTGAAATACCTGGCTGTCCGCCCCATCTCCTCGCCTCATGACCCCCTGTTTCGCACTGACGCTGGGCAACCAATGACGCGCGCCTGGTTTGGCGACAAACTGAGGGAGCTGTGCCGGAGCTGCGGCCTTCCGCCTACACTCTATACACCGCATTCCCTAGGGATCGGAGCGGCTACAACCGCAGCTCTTCTGGTGCCCTCGTCAACTCTAAAATCGCTGGGCAGATGGTCATCAGCGGCCTACGTGCGGTACATCCGCTTCTGCAAGCCTGAGATTCTTCATGCACAGAAACTGATGAGCAATCAAGCTGCCCAGTCGGAGTAATCCATGAAGCATCGGGTGGACTGCCAGGTCGGCCGCTCTGACGCGGCAGCATTATCAACAGGACGCTCGCATGCCCAATTATTCTCCTCACCGCTTATGCAGAGATGTTTTGTTTCAGGCTGTGTTGGCTATGCGTTTCTTTCTCTTATAGGTTTATATGCGCGCTCCAGGTTCTCAGTATGCAAAGCAAGGCGGTTGCTGGGGTGGCACTTTAGGTAGAGTGTTAATTAATTGCTGCTTGTCGCTTAATTTAATATTAATAAAGTTATTCTATTAATAAAGTTCCACTGCTTCTATCGCTATTGCTTCTATTTATGGCATCGCTCTAGAGTATTAAGGCTAGTCAGTGTAGTTGTGCTCAGCATAGTCGCCTATTTACAGCAGAGCAACCTTCCTCACCGTTGGTTGGCATTGGCAGTGGATTCTGAGCTTTTGCTTGTGTTGGGGGGTTGTTAGTGTTTTGGGGGGTCTCGGGTCATCGATCGCTGTTATAGGTTATGCCCCCGATACACATGGTAACATGTGAGCGGGGGTCAGCGAGAAATGACCGGAGCAGAATCCACACCGTACTAATGCTCTTGTTTATAGGATATGTAGGAGCTCTATAGATGTTATGCTGCTTCTAGTGTAATAAGCACTATATGCCATGCTGTTCAATGCTCTCCTACTGCACTATATGCCAATGCTCTCCTGCTGCTTCCATTCTGGTAATAAAGCTTATTCAAACCTAGTGATCGTCTCTTGAAATGATGCGGCGGACCAAAGGGACAAGAGCGAGTTCGAGAACGATCACGTGGTGCGAGCGCCGCCGCGGGGGCTGGGACCTGTGTCCCTCCCCCTTACCCAGGGTTCATTAGGTATGTCAGCTAGGAGCCCAGTCATGTTGCGCTAACTGCTGCCCCGCCTCCACCCCAGCGCCACCGTTTCAGACCCTGCGGGGGGTCTCGGGTCATCGATCGCTGGTATAGGTTATGCCCCCGATACACATGGTAACATGTGAGCGGGGGTCAGCGAGAAATGACCCGAGCAGAATCCTAATACTACTAATACTAATGCTCTTGCTTATAGGATATGTAGGAGCTCTATAGATGTTATGCTGCTTCTAGTGTAGTAAGCACTATATGCCATGCTGTTCAATGCTCTCCTGCTGCTTCCATTCTGGTAATAAAGCTTATTCAAACCTAGTGATCGTCTCTTGAACTGAGATAAGCTCAGGGGTCTGTCTCGGGGGTCCCAGGTGAGGAAAGACCCCAAAAAAAAGTCAGAAAGGTTATTCTGGCTGCTTTAAAAGTCTAATAAATGAACTCAGGATGTTTTAAAACCTACAAAACAACTCTAATATTATGAAAATCGGACATTAACTGGCTGGCCTACTGTTCTGGGAGGTCCCAAAATAGATAACCCCCAGAAAGGGGGTGGGGGTCCAGAACATTTTACATCCACCATTCACTCATTCGATTCCTTGACCCAGAAAACATAGGATTGGCATGTTTAATTACGTTTCTAGGTTGTCTAGAAGCCAAGATAGCACAAATTATGTATTTTATGTCGGCCATTTTGAACGTCCAAAATGGCGGCTTTGCACATGTCCGTGCAAATGCCAACAAAGATTTTTGGATTCCCCATGCTCTGAAGATTCCAGAAATGTATAGTTTTACAAATCTCCAAAAGAATCCAATGAATAAACCTTTATTAACATAGTGAACCTGACTAATATTTGGTAATGCCCATATATGGATGCTCCATATGGCCAAGACAGAATTAATTTGCAAATCAAGATGGCTGACTATCATCATCTGGATTCCATATATGAAGATCACAACACTGACCTCATCAAACACTGCATATCGCTACATAGAGACAACTGGATCATCACCTAGATCTCCATATATGGAGCTGGTCAATAACTCTACATATGACCTCACAGACTCCATATATGGATATAGCTGACCTGTTCTGACGTCACAGTGATGACTCGACCAGCTCAGCAGAAGGGTATACTTCTACTGTTGTGTATAGTTTAATGTCTGAATGTAGGTCCTACAATGAACTGTTTTTGTACTCCTGCCTCTCAAGGAGGAGTGGTTTCATCTAATCTCTGTCTAGACTGAACACAGTTCACTAGACTGATTTCCTTGGACGTTCACTTCATTACGGTAGGAGTAACCATTCCTTGATTTTTAACAGTATTTCACTTGTTAAAACAATCTATAGTATTCATTAGGTAATAGGCTACATTTAATTGTCAAAGAGCACAAATCAAATCGTAAATGTTCTCACCTTGCAGACTTCATATGTGATTTGTTATATTGATTTGGGACATTGAAATGTGGTTAACTTTACCTGATAATGCCGTATTCTGCCATTTGTAAACTATAGTTTCAGAAATATGTAATAATATTAATTTAATTCATTTCAACCTTTTCTTTTTTGTGACCTTTTTTCTCTCTTTTTTAAGCTCTTCAGCATTTACATACAGTTCACACAAAATCACAATAACTTACAGGAGTATATATTTGTAGAACACAGATGTTCTGTGTGCTCATGTACAGTAGTTTGTCTGCTGGCAATAGTGACAGTCTCTTCTTCTGATCTGGCGGTTATGTGGTTGCGAGACAACCCAGGCCGCTTCTTAACCCCCTCAGCAGACCCCCAGGTTCGCACAGACTTATAAAGGGAAAGAAAAACCATCATGTACTATGCCTAATATGCATACAGTATAACACTAAACACACACTTCTTTTTGGGTGTAAATATTGAAATGAAAACCAAAACTAACAATATCAAGTGGTTGGAAACCCTCTAAACTTGCTTATTGAAAATAATAAAAATGACAACCTTTTCTTAATAATATTTTTTTTTTTATTAATTGCCTGTCTAGCATGGTATGTACTGGAGCGGACTACTATTATTCAGTTACATAGTTACATAATAACTTTTATGTCCTCTGACAGGTTTATGATGGAGACTTTGATACAGAAAATCTGTATGAAACTAGCAGTCATTGCTATATTTGCTATCTGCACCAATAAAGCAGGTAATTAAATCCTGCCATCACTGGCTTCTATTCATTTACCTTTCTGGTACAGTCTCTTACACACAGATCAGACTCTGAAGCTTGATGTGCAAATGCAGTACTTATAAACGTGATTATTGTCTCCGCCAGGTCGAAGGCCTAAGGCATGGCAGAGACTATGTTTTGCACTATGTCTGTGCACATGGACCCGTTATAGTGTCACCAGGAGGCGGATTTTTGCTAAACAATTGTTTTATATTACTCCTACAGATTTTGTCCAAATCACACAAATCTGTAGGACACAGTATCTCTATAGTCATTAAACCAAATGGGTCAACCAAATCTCAGATTTTTCATATTCCATCCTGATTGGCTAAGATTGGCTTCCAAAGTTTGCAGGAGTGTTCCATTTTGAAGAAAAGAAATCCTCAAATCATGAGCGTAGCGATTTTCATTAAACTTTGCACACATATTCCCACTAGCCGCTTTTATATTACTCCTACAGAGTTTGTCCAAACATTAGCAAATCTGTATGCATATGTGATCAAGACATGATCAGGACATGATAACAGAATATCTATTGACTACGGAAAACTGCTAAATATACTGTAGGTGTAGCAATGTAACATGTACATGTAATGATGTAAATATATTAAGCTACAAGTCCAATCACAATTAATGGAGAGAGAGAGAGAGAGCACACACTTTGTCCACTGTCTGTTGCCAGAATTGATGAAATGTCTGACACAAATTATATCACGGCATCTGATATGATGAAAATATACAGCAGCGATGTATTAGCCTGATGAGACTGAAGACTGAATATGATCAATAACTCCTCATTGCTCTCTTTCTCTGTATTCCACAGAGTTCAACCTTGTTGTGCCATCTATCCCTGTGATTGGCTCCGTGGGCCATGACATCATCCTGCCATGTCACCTCTCTCCTGTTGCCAGTGCTGTTCCCATGCGGATCAGGTGGTTTAGGGAAGGAGATTTCCTCAACTACCTGTATCATTATCGACCTTCCAAGAGCTCTGAGGGCAAACAATATGAAGGAAGGGTCAGCCTCTTCACCCAGGAGCTGCAGAGAGGGAATATGTCTCTGCTCCTGAAGGACCTGACCATCTCTGATCGAGGTCGTTACAAATGCCAAGCCAGTCACCTGGAGTGGGTCCAAGAAGAAGCCATTGATCTCCACATCACACGTAAGCAGCAACAGAGCACATCCCTCACACCACATCTGTACTGCACATCTGTGCCTTATCTCTCGAGCCCCCAGGAGAAATGACGAGCCCCCACCACAAGCGCTATCACTCTTGATTTGGGTTTAGCCCCCGGGAGCGTGGACATAATTTGGGGCCTTTGACTGCACAACTTCCATTATTTGAGCAGTTTGTAAACTCAATACAGTAGAGACATTCAGAAGGATGCTTTGGTAAAAAGGATAGATTTAAGGTCGACAAATCTAATGTTTTACATTCTGGGCCCTATTTTCTTCAATGCCTTACCCCTTATCCCTAATCTCATTTGGAATGTTTTACTATTTTGAAAAACATTTTTAAATATTTAAAATAGCTGATTTACAAGCTCACAACATGGCTATTTGGAGTATTTTACAATGTTTTACAAAATAGTAAAAAAGGCAAAGAATTTTTGGGATAAATTGTTTAAATTGTTAATTGTTTTCCAGATATATTGTATATACGGTGTAGTGCATTTGTACCTCTGTGTTGAAGCACATTTCTTGTATCTCTGGCTGAAAATGGCTTGAGTAGAACTTTTACCACAGAGTCATGGTAGATGATGATGACATCAATCTCAAATTAGATAAATTACAACTGTTAATACTTTTTGTTCATGCAGAGCAGGGAACTGTTCCCAGGATCTCCTTGGTAAAGTTCCAGAGAGGATCCCTCAAGTTGAGCTGCAGATCCCATTCCTGGTCCGAGGAGCCTCGAATGGTTTGGATGGATCGTAGCAGGAAGGAGATTGTCTCAGAAAAACATGAAACCATTCCAGATGGCATCTTGTTCTCTGTCACAAGTCACCTGACCTTAGTGAACCATCAGCCAGAGGAGGTCTTCTGTGTGGTGTTTTCACAAGACAGGAAATACAAGTTGGAAACAGGAATTCAAATGACTGGTGAGCTTACAGCATAATTATACTTTTAGATGATCAAATTGATTGAGATCCAAGAACACATCCCTAAAGCACTTGTCAGACCACGACCAACAATTTCAGCAGGTAGCCTACTTTTAAGTAGGAATGCTAATAATGAACCACACATGCCTAACCCTGGTTGTCTTTCAAAACAGGGGAGTTCTACACAGAAAGTGAGTTTGTACGGATCTACTTGTCTGCCTTTCTGATTCCTATATTGATTTCTGTTATTGTGTCCACGCTCTACGTCATGCATGAGAGGAAAAGTGAGTATCTCAACATTTTCAGTATGATTTCAGAGATCAGAAAACATAGAGTAATAATTATGACGCAAATTGAAGAAATGTACCATTCTGTCACACACCGACACACGCACGCACGCACGCACGCACGGACGCACACGCACACACACACGCACACACACACACACACACACACACACACACACACACACACACACACACACACACACATCAACACATGTTTATCGTTGTTTATTTTTTCATTATCTTTTGTTCACAGTGGCAAAGGAGAAGCTGAAACCACTGAGTAAGATCACAACATACATTTTGTCAAAAGTGTTACTAATTAGTTTATCATATGTTCATCTAAGACTTTAAGATTTGGTACCATGTATGCTCAATATTTTCATTCTCATTCTCTTTCCAGCTCAGATGCAGGAACAATTAGAAGAGAAAAACAATGGTAGGTAATTTTGTGTCTTTTCACTTCACATCCGTCTGTCTGTCCGTCCGTCCGTCCGTCTATCCATCCATCCATCAACCATCTGCTTATCTAGAGTTGGGAGGCAATAGTTTTAGAATCCCAGACTTACCTTTCCTGGGTCACGTTTGTCACTTCTTTTAATTATACTGTTCTAATTTACTATTTTCTCTTCTACATAGAAATCAAGCAGAAAACTGATGAGCTTCTACTGAATGGTTAGTACAACTTTGCAGCAGTATTCTCTTTTGTGCAAATTACATTGACATTTCATGCAGCATACTCATGGTTACAGTGTGTGCCTAATAATTAATTCTGTTGTTATGGCATTAATACTATGATTCGGCCTGATGTCGCCATGTCGGCCTGTATTCGAGGTCATCAGATAAGTAGCTCTGTGGTAGCACAAAACTATCCACTGTTTTGAGTCCATGGTAAAGTGAACACATAGTCCATTCACTCTATTTCTAACAAGTACCATTTTGTTTTAAGCACTGCAATCTTATGTAGCAGTTTGTGGAGATAGACAAACTGCCTAAAATACAAAGGCTCAAACTTGGAAAAACTGTGTAATGCGAGTGAAACCTATTATCTCAAATTTTAATCTTGACTCAGAAATGTATAAAGATAAAAACAAATGTATATTCTGTAGGCTATATTTATATTCTTTTGATCTTTTCCTCTGTGTTTACATAATCTGTTTTCTTTCAATCTTCCTCCACAGAAACTACTGGGAAAATTCCAGTGGATGGTACAGTAAAAACAGTAAATATTAATGTCATCATTTAATTGCCATCTTCTAAAGTGCCATTAAAATCACCCTCTGTTTTTCTTCTTTTGTTTTAGTGTGGGAACTGATGCACACATATGCAGGTAATGGCATAATAATACACTTAATCCCCATACAATAATAAGCGCACACGCACATGCAAACACACAATGTACATAAGTTACAGTACATGTGAGAAACCAGTACATGAGCAATATTTGGTTCATGTACTGGCGAGTCAGTATGGTTAACTCCCATTTAGGCAAAGTCTCATTTCTGATGACTCCCTCCCAGTATACAGTAAGCTAAAGTTTGCTCCTACACTGAGAGAGAGACTGTTATACAGCTACATCAAAATAGTTACTCCAGATGTGCCTGAAGGATTTACAGCTGTATGTTGTCTAATCTTTCAGAGGATGTTCTACTTGATCCAGATACTGCTCATCCTAGACTTCAAGTGTCTGAGGATAGGAAGTCTGTTGCAATTTGTGAGGTGCCCATTACAAAACATGAGGGTCAGAAGTATTTTGAAAACAGGTTTTGTGTCTTGGGAAAAGCTGGGTATGACACAGGTAGACATTACTGGGAGATTGACCTTAGGGAGAAAACTCAGTGGAGTGTTGGTGTCGCCCAGTTCCCAGAGGACAACAAATGGAGTAGATTTCAAACATACCCAGATGAAGGATACTGGTGCATTAGTTTAGAAAATGAAGAAATGCAAACATGTGAGCGGAGTCCCACTAAACTTAGCACTGAATTGAAACCTAAGAAGCTTGGAGTGTTTCTGGACTGTGAAGGAAAGACAGTAACATTCTTCAATGTAGAAAAAAGATGCTGGATCCATTTCTTCCGTTGTGATTTTAAGAGGACACTTTTTCCCTTCATTGGTCCTTTGCAAAGCTGCGAAAATAAACTTTGCATTTCATATACAGGATGCATTGAGGAGATATAAAAGGCCTAATCTCGGACCCTAACCCTAATCTGTGATTGAACAAAGTTAGCAATGTAAGCAAATATAACAGTCTCTTAACACAGCATAATAATATTGCATTGTAATCATTCTATCAAGAGATAAATCAATCTCCACCCTATTTCCCATGTGAGATTTCTTTTCTTTTTCTTTTTTTTTAGCTGGTCAGAAGGACCAGCTCTGGGATCAGATCAGTTTCTTAGACGAGATTCTAACGACCATTGGTTACCTCTTCTGGATAGGCTATCCATGTCACATGGTACTGAGCTAAGGGCCAATCGCAGGACAGTACCCCAGGAGCGCCCTTCCAGACAATGGGGGGAAAGAACTGCGTTAGGGCCAATAGCAGGAGAGTTTACCGCTCCTCCAGGCTATGGGGGAAATTAGCAGTGTTGGAAAAAGTACTCAAATGTTTTACTTAAGTAAAAGTATCGTAAAAGTATCAATACTGCACTGTAGATGTACTCCGTTATAAATAAAAGTCCAGAATTCAAAATGTACTTGAGTAAAAGTATGAAAGTATTGTCATCAAAATGGAAATGTTTTACTTAAGTAAAAGTATTGTAAAAGTATCAATACTGCACTGTAGATGTACTCCGTTATAAGTAAAAGTCCAGAATTCAAAATGTAGGCCTACTTGAGTAAAAGTATGAAAGTATTGTCATCAAAATGTACTAAAAGTACCAAAAGTAAAAGTACAGATGCCACACGTTCACAACGTGTCGCTTGTAGATCGGCTATTTTCAAACAGCCTAGGTATGAATTAGGGCTAAAGTGGTTTATGTATGTTTTATAATATTATAATTTATGTCTGTAAAGTAACTAAAGTTTTCAAATAATTTAAGTGGAGTAAAAGTACATTAATTGGATCCGAGATGTAGTGGATTAGAAGTAAAAGTACTGAAAACTGGAAATACTCAAGTAAAGTACAAATACCTCAAAACTGTAATTAAGTACAGTACAGTACTTAAGTAAATGTACTTAGTTACTTTACACCACTGGAAATTAGCAATGGGGGAATTAGCAAATAGGCAGCTAGCCTCATTAGCATCTTAGCTCCGTCTATACTAGGCTATTGTACATCATCAGCTATAGACTGTTGGTTCTCTAAGTGGGGTCCCCCAGGGAGTTCGGGAAATTAGCAAATAGGCAGCTGGCTAGCCTGGTTGCCATTTGACTTTTTATTTGTAACAGTATTTCTCTATTGCAGTATTGATACTTGTACTTAAGTAAAACAATGGCTGGACAGTTCACCGCTCCTCTAGACTATTTATTTACTTGTATTTCTCTGTTGCAGTATTGATACTTCTACTTAGTAAAACATCTGTTGTTTACAGCTGGCGTAGACTCACCTCTGGGCTGACTCCACACTGGAGACCGGGGCTTCATGCGGCCTTGGCATTATGTTTTTATATAAGATATATTGTGTAATTAGCGACCTGCCAGATATAAGAGTTATTTCATAGCATAACATTATGATCCTTATTGAGTAGCCTATTTTCTACATTGCAGTAACTGCTGATTTCAAAAAAATCAATTAAAATGAGCTGTAATGGCATGACAAAACATATTGCCAAAGCAAGTTGAAAAACACAAAAACTGTTTGAAATTGGGAACATATATTAATTATTTATGCATTGTCTGTCTCTATGAACATGTTGGTTGTAGCTGAAATATTCGTTTACAGTATACAATTTCATTTGGCAGACAAGATTATTCCTACAATAAAAAGAATCCACAAAGAACATGTATTTTTCCTGATATGCCTTTCACATGTAAAACACACTATATAATTAAACCCAGAATAAACTGGAGAAAGAAAAATAATGGCATGCGAAAACACATTTACGTTGGCAAAGCAAGTTGCAAAACATAATGAAAACAGATGAAAATTGGGAACATATTTATGTATTATGTATGCATTGTCTGTTTCTATACTGCATAAACATGTTCAAAGCATGGCTTCAGTTTTCAGTAGGATATGGTATCCAGTGAAATGGAACGAAAAGTTACCTTTTCAGTAATGTCTTCAGTTAAAGATATTACATAGTATTATCACATTACAGCAGCAAACTGTGGCTGGCCAGGCATGCATGACGCCCATATGTCTGTCTAGTCTGTCCCAGTTAGCGTTGACTATAATGATGTGAGTTAAAGAGAATGATCTCAATGAAAATAAGCCTGACTTTACCCGAGTTTCCTTTTAGTTGTCCTTGTATCAGTGAACTGTACTGTTATGAAACTGCTGTACCCTTGCAAAATGTCTAATAAATACTTCAAGCAATCAATGCCTTGCATGCAGGCAAGTAGCCAACTGGTGACCATAGTTATATTCGTCATTTTTCCCAGATAATTTCCAGCATTGTAGTCCTACATAATTATATAAACCATATTATGTATATCTGATGACAATGTAAAAACCATCATTGAGCGTTAAGGTATTTAGTCTTTCTATAGGCAGAGTAATTTGTCATTGTCAGACAACATTAAAAGAACCAAGACGGTGTGTGATGGTGGATGGTCGAGTTCCACCGGAGGTCCGTTCGGGCCGTCATCTCGCAGCAGGACGATTATATCCACTGTCCAATTTCTCATTGATATTAATAACACAAAAGAACCAAGGCGATGTGTGATGTGCTTGTTCCTACGGAGGACCGAGTTGGGCGGGCGGTCATATAACAGCAGGACTCCTCACGGTGGTTGTGGCCGACCCGCTTCTTCTGTGGCGTTCATGTTTTAGTTAAATGTGATGAAGCAATGTTAAAGGAGCTATAGTCAACTTTTTCTTGAAAAACGGATGCTAAAATAAAAATGTCTCAAAAATATTTTATAAAAAAATAAGCTTCATATATGTGTTTCGATTTAAAAATGACCACAAAAAGCGTAAAATAATGATAAAATAATAATTTTGGCCATTGTCAGACCGACACTTTGTTTACATTCTAGTCTATAGACTAGGATGTAAACAAAGTGTCGGCCCTACAATGAAAAGGTTGACTATAGCTCCTTTAATGTAGGACCCCTTACATAAGGGGAAACTGTAATTAATATAAGGAACAGACAGGACAATGTCTTGCTGTCGTTCCATACACTGTAGTAATGCCTTTTTAGTATTATGAACAAATGTCCATTTATATCAATGATTCAAACATAGATGACCAAATCTCACATTCCTTTCACAGTGCTACCCAACAGGTAAATGGAACAACACATTATAAATGGCCAGTGACATACAGTGACTCTTCGTGAATGCAATTTACAGTACACATAATCTGCACTTGCTGCAAACTACCTAGAGTTATAATGTTGGGACATTAAAGTCACAGTTCACTCTTCATGGAAATCCCCAAAACTGACAACATAGAAAATCCCACTTTACTGTTTAATTTAGCATCACAGGCCATGCTAGCAGTGTTGTTTTTGGCGGGCATTTTAGATTTAGTCTTAGTCTTAGTCTTTTTGACGAAATGCTTATTAGTTTTAGTCAGATTTTAGTCATTTATATCCTTGATAGTTTTAGTCTAGTTTTAGTCGACTAGAACTCAAAAGGTTTTAGTCAAGTTTTAGTCGACGAACCCACACAAAGGTTTTAGTCCAGTTTTAGTCAATAGTTTTAGTCAAAAAGAAAAATGTGTCTTTAAATAAATACATTAAGTATTTAATAGACATTGGAAATAATCAAAGTTGACAGGTGCAATTGAATTCATGATTCAAGCAATATGTACCGGTATATGGGCTAATAACAAGTGTATATTACACCTGCCCCATCCTATTTATATGCACAGTTCACACAGGAGGCAATATCATAATAATATAATATAAGAATACTATGCATCTTTTTTGGTATGGTATCACTGAACTGGCCACTTGCACTTTCACACTACAGAGTACACACACACACACACACACACACACACACACACACACACACACACACACACACACACACACACACACACACACACACACACACACACACACACACACACACACACACACACACGGTACTGAGAACCGTCCCCGAGTTCCAAGGATTTACAAGTGACGTCACAGTCATACGCATCGTCGGCGGCCGCTAACCGGAAACAAACAACCACTACGTCACTAACTTAGCCTTTGGGAATAATAGCTCCGCATACAGCGACCTCCACATCCATGATCCAGCGAAAACAAAGTTTGCATCAACAGTTTGCAACAAACAATCCAATTAATTTACGTTTGCTTAAAAGCCAACATTAGCCTGAAGCTTAGCACCAGATGTTATAGAAAACGTTGCGATAGTATTAGTAGGAACGCGACCACGGATGGGACAGTTGTCAACTTGTCAATAAGCAAATCGACTCAAGGCAAAGGAGTAAGGACTATCATTTTGTTAAAAGGACCGTCAGCTTACCGGATTGGAATTGCAGCCGCTCCGTCGTAAGTAAGCCTGCATTATTTCCTGGATTGTAAAATATATCCATATCGTGTCTTCTTTTCCGACGACCAAATCTATTAATTAATGTTGACGGCGCTGCTGCATGACGCAGACCTACAGTAGGTCTTTCCTCAATCAGATGATTAGCTTTCATATCCCAATAGAAATGTAATATTATTTCCAGCAGTAATGTGTGCAACTAACTTCTGAAAAGTTGACGACAACAAACAACACGTGTGTAATCATGCCGACATCCCAGCCAATCACAGAGCCCGTTGCTATATGCGTCCTAGAACGTTCCATATGATTGGCCACTACTCCTCCATTGAAACAACTACAATAATATTGTCTGGCTTTCATGCATGTTTATTTAACGTCGTCCGAAGACCAGATGTTCGTCTCGTCTTCGTTACGTCAACGAAAACACACATTCGTCTCGTCATATTTTCGTCAGACATATGTTTAGCTCGTTACGTTAACGTCACGTCATCGTCATGAAAAAAAGAGTTGTCAATAGATGAATTAGAACTTTACCTTAAATAAGGGGAAAATGTAATTAATATAAGGAACAGAGAGGACAGCGTAGTAATGACATAGCATTGACAAGCTGGCAGCATTGACGCTGTTTGTTTTGGACAATGATCCATCGTCCAGAGCGGCACAATGGTAAAACACATATTAGAAACATGAGTTAAGCCCGTATCAGAGTGTACGGTGGAGAGCTATCCACCGCAAATTTGAGGTGGAAAGCTTTCCACCTCAAGTCAGAAAATAAGTGCAGGCCATCATAGTCACGGCCCAGCGGGCCCACGGTGAAGTCCTTTACCCCGTCTAGACCGGTTCAGGTCGACCAATCAGTGAACGGGGTGTAGAGCCTGTCTGTCTGATAGTAAAAACAGAGAGATGTGTCGGTACTCACGGTGGAAAGCTCTCCACCGTGAGGAATGATGTAACATTGTAGTTTCATGACTCAAAAAGACTCGAAAAGACTACACCGCGGTGTAAAGCCTTCCACCGCCCAGGCGACTATGATGCCGGCTTTAGTGTGAAGGTAGCGCCCTCTGTTGGATGTGTAGCAATAGTGTCCTCTGTATTCTACTGCAGAGAGGCATGAGCAAGCGATCTCATCAACCCATATCATACACAGTGCTACGACATTAATAACACAAAAGAACCAAGGCGATGTTGGTATGTTAAAACGTAGGCCCCTGTTCACCAGGTAATGCACGGTCATCTGATCCTCTCATAAAGCAATAACAGCTATATGCTAGCATGGCTAGGCTAATAAAAATACTCACTAGTACCCAGCAGCTTAGATCTAAATCCACAAGACCCTCTGATAGACGTTCAGTGATAGGCTCTATACAGCATACATACACACAGCAAAATGAAGTCACACTTCCATAGATTGTTTATACGAATATATAGGCTACTTAATGTCTACCATTTCACACAATCTACACAAAAGAATAACTGTAACAATGGGAATCCATATGTTAATATATTCAATTCGTTAATTTTGTGTGTGAATGGATGTGTCAGACTACCTCGGTATCAAAGAGATGCCACTTACAGCAATTCACACCCGTCTACTACAGGGACACTGCAGATTTCATCCCACAAGTCAGTCAGTATATGTTCACTTTGTCACGCTCATTCAAAGCATTATGGGAACATTGAGCAGTCATCATCATCGTCATCTCAATATACTTTTACAAATACAAATGTGTTTAAAAGCATTACGTTAGCAAAAACATCCGAAAATCCATGGCTCCTGGCTTTTGTTGTTGTGAGGGCTGACTGGGCTCTCAGCTGAATATGCGACCAATTGAGAAACTACGTCAACTGTATATTCAATCAGTCCTAACGTCTTTGCGACAAACCGTAAAATAATGAACAAATTAACTTGTATCAAATCCAGTTGGAAGTGCGGCAAACCCATCTTTCTCTTCAACATAACCGCGAGCTCGCACTCAGCCATTCTGGCCTATGTGAAGTGAGCTGCATTAGCGTTAGCTGCAATAAGACTTCCGGTGCCGATCTCTTCAGAATAAGAGTACCTCTGAGGCAATTGAAAAATGTTGAAAAACTAGTAATTGTCCCATGATATGCACATTCAAAATATAGATTAAGCATTTAAACTAACATACAGAATGCTAATTGTGTTTCTGGCAAAAAGTTCACTGGAGTGCCTAGCCAACTGGACTGTAGTGTTCCTCTCAGTAGCTGCGTATAAATGACAGCTTCATTCCAATCTGATCTAAATAAACCCGATTGAAGGTATTGGATCAAGTTTTTACATGGGGTGAGATCAATCCGATCTGGTGTTTACATGTGCCCACTTTTAAATCGTGTTGTTTCCCTGTATCCATTAATAATAGTAATAATAATGGGGCCTAATGCAAATGCACAGCCCCACCAAAGTGAAAAAATAAGCTGCAATGCTCTTTTAATTAGATTATTGGGGATGTGCGTTGTTCTGTTTACAAATATGCCTATATTATCATTATTATAATCATCATCACGTCACAATCCATATTTGCGCACGACGGCCCATCATGGACAAGTGCATTCACGATAATAAACAAAAAGTCTGTATAATAGCCTACTTTTAAAATTGTCTCTCTTATATCCCCTTACCCCAGCAGTCCCTTTTAAATATTATTTATCTGATGAAGGATATTGGATATTTTGCTGGTGGTTTCTTCTTTCTTGGGGTAGTCTATTTATGATCGCAAGAAGATGCACAGGACTCGACAGGAGAATAGATGAACGAGGTAGCGTCCAGTCGCGCTAGTGTGTGCTCTGTCTCTCTCTCTCTCACACACACACACGCCCGCGCGCTCACACACCACACGTACAAGTCCATTTAGTGGATTTGCGCTCGTGAAGTTTACTCTCTCTCTCTCTCTCTCGTGATTTTTTTCGTGTGCAATTATGCGTCTCGCATGAGCACACGCAAACACGCGCGCTCACGTAGGCTACACAGATATTCTGCACATGTATAGATTGCTTAAAAATGCGTTTATAAACTAAAAAGACTAATGTGGTGAAGGTGAAACATCACAAAAACTGCCACTGTGGCCAGGAAGCATGCGCTCCGCCTTTTTAACCCACATGTGACCAGCTTATATATTGACTGTGTCAATTCTTGTTTAATAAAATGCTATGTATATTTACTTTTGTGTCACGTGGCTTTTTTTTACAATGTGTTCCACAAAGATTCAATAAAATATTTGGGTAAAATAACAGGGGAAATCTGAAATTTAAAGCATTGTACTATGTCTAATCAGAATATGTGGTTTAATTGATTATGTTACTAATTCATTTCAAACTATACTTTATGTTGAATGAAAACAAACATGCTCACACTGTGACCATGGCTATGACCCACTTTGACGTAAAGAGATCAGTCCTCTGATTTAAAAAAAAAAAAACAGGCACTAACAAGCAGACCCTATCTAAGGCCATTATATACGCACAATAAGAATTTGAAACCTAATATTATTCTCTTATTTAAAAAAAATGAACCTAAATGAAAAGCCACAACCCTTAACTAATATAGTTGGTTTCACTTTTAGGTTATGTTATGTTATTATAGCATCTGTATGTGTGCACATACAGTTTTGATTGATTGAAGAATTTATTAGAAGTTTGCAATAGAAAAAAGTACAGTTTCATGACAGTACAAATCACTGGTACAAGGTCAACTAAAAGGAGATCCTAGAAAGCCGAGGCTTATTTCCACAGGAACCACACTTTAAGTATCTCATATAACATTGAAAGACAGACGGATAGAACATAGTACTTTATCTAGGATAATATCAGTTTCAAAAGCATAACATCAAATACAAAAGGCAGAATACAAAGAAAAAAAGGGGGGGGGGGAGCATGGGGGCTTAGTCTATTTACAAGTCACGGGTAGCTGCTGTCTGAAGGTGACTTTTCATACCAATTTTGAAGGAGGCTAGGGATTTGCTCTCCTTTAGGGCTTGTGGAAGGGCGTTCCACATGTTGATGGTATAGCAGGAGAACGAGTTAGCGCCTTGTTTAGTGTTAAATCTACGCTGATGATGATTAGTGGAGCTGCCTCTGGTGTTGTGATCGTGAACATCCTTGACCTTTAAGAAGTAGTTTGTCAGGTACATGGGAATCTTGGAGGTGTAGTGTATCTTGTACACCAGGCCCATTGCAAGATGCTGTACTCTGTCAGCTACTTTGAGCCACCCCACGCTTTCGTGGTGATGCTCGGTAAGGTGGGTCAGAGGAGGGAGACCAAGCACAACCCTAATTAGTTTGTTTTGGGCTGTTTGGAGCTTTAGCTTTAAGGCAGCTGGGGCGTCGCGATACCAGACAAGGACTCCGTAATCAATGAGGGGCCCAATAAGAGCACCTCCTAGTGTCTTTCGGGATTTAATATTGATCAGTGGGGCAACTCTTTGCAAGAAGCGAATTCGTTGATTGACTTTATTGATTACCTTGGTGGTCATTTTTTCACTGGATAGGTTAGCCTCCAGGATGCAACCCAGGTAGCAGATGTGTTTTTTTCTTTCTATCACAGTGTCACCTACTTTAATTGTGAAGTTCTCAACTAGGCTAAGTTTCTGACTAGATCCAAAGAGGATACATTCAGTTTTGCCTAGGTGAATTGAGAGTCTGTTGTCATTGAGCCAGGTGCAGATCTTGTTAAGTTCACAGTTAAGGGCCTTTTCAACCTGCAAAATGTCTCTGCCTGAGACTAGGAGAGCCGAGTCATCCGCGAACAGAAACAGATTGCAGTCACAAGCAGATGACATGTCGTTTACGTATATTAAGAACAACAGTGGTCCTAGTATACTCCCTTGAGGTACTCCACAGTTTACTGGGAGGGGGGGGGACAGGGTTCCGTTGACTTCCACCATCTGTTCCCTCCCCACCAAGTAAGAGTGCATCCATCTCACTGCTGTGCTATCAAGACCAATAGCTTTGAGTTTTTCGATCAGAATAGAATGATCGACGGTGTCAAATGCCTTCTGGAGGTCCAGCATGACCATGCCACAATATTTGCCATCGTGAATTTCACGTTTGTTGTAATCATTCAAATAGATGAGGCATGTATCTGTGGAATGGGACTCTCTGAAGCCAGACTGGAACTCGTAGATCAGTTTATTCTCTTCAAGATATTTAGCCACCTGTTCATAGTAGGTGTTTATAACTATAAATTATTTTTATTATAGTGCCAAATACAAACTTAAAATCTAGAGGAGACCGGGCCTTCTCAGTTGCAGCCCCTACATTATGGAACGCACTACCTCTCCATATTAAAACGGCCCCTACTGTAGAAACTTTAAAATGCTGCCTTAAGACCCATTTTTATACTTTAGCTTTCTCCCACTGATTATCGCTGCTGCTTTTATTTGTTTTTATGGGTTTTATATTATTTTTATTATCTTACTTTATTTTATCTTGTAATATTTCATCTCCTGCTGATAGCCGATGTTTTTATTGCTGCTTTTATTGACTTTTTTGTGTTTTAACTTATTATAACATTTTTATCAAAATGTTTACTATTCACTGACTACTTTTTCTGAATGTTTTATGTACCTTTATTGTGCAGCACTTTGGAAACCCTGTGTTTGTAAAATGTGCTATATAACTAAATTGGATTGGATTGGATTGGAAATTTAATATAATTATATATTATATAAAATATTCGACCCTCTGGCAACACTTAAAATCAGGACCGGTGGCACAAGGGTGCAAGAGGGGGCATCGCATCCTCAAACTTTTTCTTATTCTCATTCACATGTTATTATTCAAATAAGAGTGACTTATTGAGAAACAAGAGTTTTTCTAAACAAATCAAGACAATAACCCAAATTAATAGTCATATAGGGAGGTTTAAATAGTATATCCTATATCGTATCGAAAATCTAATTGAATCGTGGATTAGGCGAATCGTGACTAGTGAAAAACCTTGTATGCACAATCCCTATAGAGGCCAAGGAAAAACATTTGCCCTGCATTTTTCAGACCACAATAACCTACCTGACCTGGCGGAGACCTGTGCTCGAAGGAGCAGTTTTTAATTTTTTCTTTTTACATTTTGGAAAAAAAAAAAAAAAAATAGCCAATACAGAGGTGCCCACTCTTCCTTGGTGCCCACCTATTCTTTTACCTTTTGATTTATATTTGATACTGTAACCAATGACCACGGCACCTTTTAGAATCCCCGTAGATAATATCCATTTAAAAAATGTTGAGAATTTTCCAGAGCCTGCAACAGCAAAAACAAAAACTTGCAGGTTATGAAATAAAACAATAGGGCCCTATTTTCCTCCATGCCTTACCTCTTACCCTTAAACTGATTTGCATTTTTGTTTTACTATTTTGAATAACATTTTTAAATATTTCAAATATCTATTTGGAGTATTAGAAAATGTTTTTAAACATTGTAAATAAACGCAAATAAGTTTAGGGATAAGGGGTAAGGTATGGACGAAAATATAGCTTGTTATGTGAAACCCAACTTTAATTATATCGACTTTGTCAAATGTGACCGAACACAGCTGAGGGCTAGTCATTGATTTTTTTTTTTCATTTTCATTTTTTCATTTCATTTGAAAGCTGGGAATCATAGCTACACAATGATATATGAAGCGTCAGCGTTAGTTTATGCAGGGCATGGGAGTCAAGTTGCTGCTCAGCTGTATAGTCAGATGTCAGTCAGCTGTTCTCATACCTCATTAACATATCTGCTGGTCATTATGTCACATGACTGCCATACTCCAATCAAAGCTCGCAATCAGTAGGGGAGGCTCCTTTAAATAGAGGTTGCTTTCTCTACCAATGCTTGGTTCCCCGAGCTTCGGAATCATTTGCTGCTTGCGTCCTCCTCCACCCCAGCCTCCACCTTTGCACGATCAGTCTGGCTAAGCTCAAATACTTGTGATTGTCTGATTAAGTTACATGTCAATGTAAAGTACTGTGATCTTGACTAAGTTTCATGTCAATGTTGTTAAGCTCAATACTGTGATTTTGACTAAGTTCATGTCAATGTTGTTAAAGGAATTGTATGCAGGAAAAAGCCTAAAAATTAAAACTATATATACATATATATTTAGACCTTTTTCCCCTCTATCAGACACTATAAAATCATGGTGAGGTGTAAAACAAAACATTCAGCATGCAATTCCCCTTTTCTCCACTATTTTTGACTTTCATCCGGGTATACGGGTCGAGAACTGAGCTGGCCTGGTCGAGAATGAAGCGGGTGAGGTAATGTAGAGGGGTGGTGTCAGTTGGTGGGGGAGAGGGCCGTTCTAGCCAATGATAGCGCAACTTCTGCCTTTCTGAATCCCTTCCATCCCTTCCCTGTACAGTTGACATTCATAACGTAGCCTTCTGGAGCTATGCCTGACAACGAAGGAGCTAGTAGAAGGAGTTTTTCTTTTGAAAATAAAGCTAAGGCATATGCTGCTCGAGCTAAAACATTTATCGTACGCAGTTTCCATTTATGGAGCTAACTCTGCTGCTATTAGCAGCTAAGCTAACGATCTACAAGCTCACAACCGTTGTGAGCTTGTAATCTGCTAATTACAAAGAGCGGAGTTATACATTAGGGCTAAAGTGGCTTATGTGTGTTTTATAATATTACCATAATATATCTTCAGAGTAACAGCAAACTAAAGTCAGTAAAAGTCCAACTTTTGGACAGAGATCTAGTAAGTGAAAGACAAGTATAGGAAATGTTCAAGTAAAGTACCTCAAGTGTATTGAAGTAAATCTACCTAGTTACTTCATCTTTAGGACAAGTACGTTTCTCTCTAGTATACTGAAATGTTTTTCTTCACACAATAAAAACGTAGGCTGAGCTTGTATTATTGTGCCTCAAATTGTCTTATTCTCCATTGTAAAAGATGCTAACGCTATTAGCTTGCATTGTACTGTGACTACATCAATACACTATTGAGTCATAGTCTATAGCTGGATTTGGGCTTGAATAATATACTGTTCATGGAGACATAACCATATAGCCACAGTTTCTTTTATGAAGTGCTCATTATAACATAACCATGGTTATGGGGATGTTTCACTGGACAAATAAAATACTGTGAAGTGAAACATCCCCATAGTCATAATTTATTTTGTGAAGTGCTCATTATAAAAACAACATTGTCACATCCATCAATTTCTTCTAAATGTTCAGCAAACGAGTCACATTGCATTTTATGTACATTATCATAACAACGTTGCCACACCTATTAATTTTATTATTTATTCACCCCTCCTTGTGACATTCTGCTAAAATACTGAAAACAGGCCTGTTACTGCAATGTTACTTGTCTGGTAGTATTCTGCTTGAGTGCAACATTAGAGTTGTTTTCAATCACATGCATCCATGCCTGCATCACCCATTTGATAACATTTAGGAAATAATTGTTGAGTGACTGACTGTACCAGCATTGTTTGATATTGTGTATTTTTCTTGTAGGTCATGCTTCCTCAGAGGGACACACCACACAACAAATGCCATTCCCATGGGTTGATACAAATGTGGTTGAGTAAAATGCTACTCTAGACAAACATTATACCAGCATTTTTATGGCCTCATAAGTATACAGTAGCATCATTTCTTTCGTAACTTCAGAGACAGTGAAACAAACCTGATAACATCTTACTGAAAAAGTCTATTGGAGACCTGTCTGTATATATTGTATTTATAATGCTCTAATCTAACAAGGTGTTTTAGTTATTAGGATGTGTCTCATTTATTTTGCTCTTATCACCTACACCTGAAATGTACATAAACCCAAGGTTATGTAAATAAAAGTTTTAAAATCATGGATTGATTCCTTCATTGATCGGGTCATCACAAGGTTTTAGGTAGTTACCATGAATTTGAAAGGAATGTGTAAATCAATGTTTTTTATTTTTATTTTATTAGCACATATATAAATACTGTATGACATTTGAAATTGTACAAAGGGTGTCAAGTGCTCTTCCTCTCGCTTGACATGGTCATGGAGGTTCTTGTCGCTGTAACCTACATCTGGAGGGAGGTCTGCTCTGCTCTTCACCCACCACTGGTCCTTCACCTCTTTGTCTGCTTCTGACAAGACTGGATTGGATTGAATTGTATCCTCTCCTGATAACAAAAGATACACAAGTCAATTTTGCCATGTTACAAGGGGTCAATGTCTGTACATGGACAAATGTGTCTGTGGCAAATCATTTGTAGATTTAGATTTAGTTTTACACGCCATTATAATAATTTCATCATAATACCCAATTACTGAATGTCAAGTCACTCCAGGCTGATTATCCAGAATATGTATGACATTATTACCCAGCTGGCACACGACGTCCGTTGACGTTGATTTTTGGTTGGATTTAGGTCGCGACGTCAGCTAACCAAAATCCAACGTTGGACCAACGTCAACTTCCAACGTTGTATCAACGTATTAATTTGACGTCAATTGACGTTGATATTTGGTTGGTTTTAGGTTGTGTTGGTAACTGACCAATAACCAACGTCTGTTCAACGTATTATCCCAACGTCATCCTGACGTCGAATACTGACATTCTGTTGTCGGATTTTTGACCAAACCTCAATGTCTGCCCAACGTTATTATGACAACGTCCACACAACGTTGCAGTCTAACATCATCAGACGTTGATATTTGGTTGGTTTTAGGTTGTGTTGGTAACTAACCAATAACCAACGTCTGTTCAACGTATTATCCCAACGCCAGGTTGACGTTGAATACTGACATGCTGTTGTCGGATTTTTGAACAAACCTCAATGTCTGCCCAACGTTATTTTACTAACGTCCACACAACGTTGCAGTCTAACATCATCAGACGTTGACATTTGGTTGGTTTTAGGTTTTGTTGGTAACTAACCAATAACCAACGTCTGTTTAACCTATTAACCCAACGTCAGGTTGACGTCGAATACTGACATGCTGTTGTCGGATTTTTGACCAAACCTCAATGTCTGCCCAACGTTATTTTACTAACGTCCACATAACGTTGAAGTCTAACATCATCAGACGTTGATATTTGGTTGGATTTAGGTTGTGTTGGTAACTGACCAATAACCAACGTCTGTTCACGTATTATCCCAACGTCATCTTGATGTCGAATACTGACATTCTGTTGTCGGATTTTTGGACAAACCTCAATGTCTATCCAACGTTATTATGACAACGTCCACACAACGTTGCAGTCTAACATCATTAGACGTAGATATTTGGTTGGTTTTAGGTTGTGTTGGTAACTAACCAATAACCAACATCTGTTCAACGTATTATCCCAACGTCAGGTTGACGTCGAATACTGACATGCTGTTGTCGGATTTTTGACCAAACCTCAATGTCTGCCCAACGTTATTTTACTAACGTCCACACAACGTTGCAGTCTAACATCATCAGACGTTGACATTTGGTTGGTTTTAGGTTGCGTTGGTAACTAACCAATAACCAACGTCTGTTCAACCTATTATCCCAACATCATGTTGACGTCGAACACTGACATGCCCTTGTCGGATTTTTGACCAAACCTCAATGTCTGCCCAACGTTATTTTACTAACGTCCACATAACGTTGAAGTCTAACATCATTAGACATAGATATTTGGTTGGTTTTAGGTTGTGTTGGTAACTAACGAATAACCAACGTGTGTTCAACGTGTTTTCCCAACATCAGGCTGATGTTGAATCACTGACATGCTGTTGTCGGATATTTGACTGAACCTCAGTGTCTGTCCAACGTTATTATAATAACGTCTACACAACATTGCAGTCTAACGCCATTAGACGTTGACATTTGGTTGGTTTTAGGTTGTGTTGGTAACTGACCAATAACCAACGTCTGTTCGACTTATTATCCCAGCGTCATCTTGACGTCGAATACTGACATGCTCTTGTCTGATATTTGACCAAACGTCAATGTCTGCCCAATGTTATTATGACAACGTCCACACAACGTTGCAGTCTAACATCATCAGACGTTGATATTTGGTTGGTTTTAGGTTGTGTTGGTAACTGACCAATAACCAACGTCTGTTCGACGTATTATCCCAACGTCAGGTTGACGTTGAATACTCAGATGCTGTTGTCGGTATTAGACCAAACCTCAATGTCTGCCCAACGTTATTTTACTAACATCCACATAACGTTGAAGTCTAACATCATCAGACGTTGATATTTGGTTGGTTTTAGGTTGTGTTGGTAACTGACCAATAACCAACGTCTGTTCGACTTATTATTCCAGCGTCATCTTGACGTCGAATACTGAAATGCTGTTGTCGGATTTTTGACCAAACATCAATGTCTGCCCAATGTTATTATGACAACGTCCACACAACGTTGCAGTCTAACATCATTAGACGTAGATATTTGGTTGGTTTTAGGTTGTGTTGGTAACTAACCAATAACCAACATCTGTTCAACGTATTATCCCAACGTCAGGTTGACGTCGAATACTGACATGCTGTTGTCGGATTTTTGACCAAACCTCAATGTCTGCCCAACGTTATTTTACTAACGTCCACACAAAGTTGCAGTCTAACATCATCAGACGTTGACATTTGGTTGGTTTTAGGTTGCGTTGGTAACTAACCAATAACCAACGTCTGTTCAACCTATTATCCCAACATCATGTTGACGTCGAACACTGACATGCCCTTGTCGGATTTTTGACCAAACCTCAATGTCTGCCCAACGTTATTTTACTAACGTCCACATAACGTTGAAGTCTAACATCATTAGACATAGATATTTGGTTGGTTTTAGGTTGTGTTGGTAACTAACGAATAACCAACGTGTGTTCAACGTGTTTTCCCAACATCAGGCTGATGTTGAATCACTGACATGCTGTTGTCGGATATTTGACTGAACCTCAGTGTCTGTCCAACGTTATTATAATAACGTCTACACAACATTGCAGTCTAACGTCATTAGACGTTGACATTTGGTTGGTTTTAGGTTGTGTTGGTAACTGACCAATAACCAACGTCTGTTCGACTTATTATCCCAGCGTCATCTTGACGTCGAATACTGACATGCTCTTGTCTGATATTTGACCAAACGTCAATGTCTGCCCAATGTTATTATGACAACGTCCACACAACGTTGCAGTCTAACATCATCAGACGTTGATATTTGGTTGGTTTTAGGTTGTGTTGGTAACTGACCAATAACCAACGTCTGTTCGACGTATTATCCCAACGTCAGGTTGACGTTGAATACTCAGATGCTGTTGTCGGTATTAGACCAAACCTCAATGTCTGCCCAACGCTATTTTACTAACGTCCACATAACGTTGAAGTCTAACATCATCAGACGTTGATATTTGGTTGGTTTTAGGTTGTGTTGGTAACTGACCAATAACCAACGTCTGTTCGACTTATTATTCCAGCGTCATCTTGACGTCGAATACTGACATGCTGTTGTCGGATTTTTGACCAAACATCAATGTCTGCCCAATGTTATTATGACAACGTCCACACAACGTTGCAGTCTAACATCATCAGACACTGATATTTGGTTGGTTTTAGGTTGCGTTGGTAACTAACCAATAACCAATGTCTGTTCAACGTATTATCCCAACGTCATATTGATGTTGAATTCTGACATGCTCTTGTCTGATATTTGACCAAACGTCAATGTCTGCCCAACATTATCATGACAACGTCCACACAACGTTGCAGTCTAACATCATCAGACGTTGATATTTGGTTGGTTTTAGGTTGTGTTGGTAACTGACCAATAACCAACGTCTGTTCGACGTATTATCCCAACTTCAGGTTGACGTTGAATACTCAGATGCTGTTGTCGGTATTAGACCAAACCTCAATGTCTGCCCAACGTTATTTTACTAACGTCCACATAACATTGAAGTCTAACATCATCGGACGTTGATATTTGGTTGGTTTTAGGTTGTGTTGGTAACTAACCAATAACCAACGTCTGTTCAACGTATAATCCCAACGTCAGGTTGATGTCGAATTCTGACATGCTCTTGTCGGATTTTTGACCAAACCTCAATGTCTGCCCAACGTTATCATGACAACGTCCACACAACGCTGCAGTCTAACATCATTAGACATAGATATTTGGTTGGTTTTAGGTTGTGTTGGTAACTAACCAATAACCAACGTCTGTTCAACGTATAATCCCAACGTCATATTGACGTCGAACACTGACATGCTCTTGTCGGATTTTTGACCAAACCTCAATGTCTGCCCAACGTTATCATGACAACGTCCACACAACGCTGCAGTCTAACATCATTAGACATAGATATTTGGTTGGTTTTAGGTTGTGTTGGTAACTAACCAATAACCAACGTCTGTTCAACGTATAATCCCAACGTCATATTGACGTCGAACAATGACATGCTCTTGTCGGATTTTTGACCAAACCTCAATGTCTGCCCAACGTTATCATGACAACGTCCACACAACGTTGCAGTCTAACATCATTAGACGTAGATATTTGGTTGGTTTTAGGTTGTGTTGGTAACTAACAAATAACCAACGTGTGTTCAACGTGTTTTCCCAACATCAGGCTGATGTTGAATCACTGACATGCTGTTGTCGGATATTCGACCAAACCTCAGTTTCTGCCCAACGGTATTATGACAACGTCCACACAACGTTGAAGTCTAACATCATCAGACGTTGATATTTGGTTGGTTTTAGGTTTTGTTGGTAACTGACCAATAACCAACGTCTGTTCAACGTATTATCCCAACGTCAGGTTGACTGCTTAACTTACAATGCTGTATGCATTGCAAAGGATTATGCTTTGCTGGGGATAAAAACAGAACATCTCTGGTTAAAGACCACATAAAGTATGCAGTTTAAGGGACAGTAAGGTGTCATTACAGTTAGGGACATCTGAATGTTTATGAAATTAAATTAATTTGGACCATAGCATTCATTGGACTATCAGTGTCTCTCTTGAATGTACTGGTAGTTACAGGTAAGCATGAGCATTCAGTTAATCTTGGATGTGAACAAGACCAGTATAACGGGGGAGTTTATTGGCATGGACATAGTGAACAAGGTATCTAGCAAGAATGTCAAAGTTCCTTGATAAGCAACCCCTGAGGACACTAGCCACTTCATTGGTCCAGCGTACCATTACATTGGCTCAACAAAAAACTAAAGATAGGCCGCAACAGTGCCGATTATAAATGAATGTGGGTTGTCCTTAAAGTCCAAGACCATTTCAATTTCAATGTTTTGAATCCTAAATAAGAGCTAGTGTATCTAATCTGAAATGACAGGAACTTAGAGGACAAGTAGGCCTATATTTCTTCAGTGGGGGTATTACAAAATGCATTGTGGCCTAAACTCGGGCGATAAAGAGAGAAAGACAGACAGACAGACAGATAGGCACACCATGATGCTTATCTAACAGTACACAGCAGAATGCTGTGACAATGACCTCTGAATCTTGCCTAGAGTCCATGATTAAAGGCATATCATTCAGCCACAGAAGGGCTTACATAGGCTAGAAATGGCTAATTGTTAATGGAAAGGTCTTGACCTCAGCTGTAATAGGTCATTGTTGAACATCTATGGGACACCATCAAATGGGGTATACCCATTTAAAGATAAAAACAACATATCCCATAATATCTCCTGGCACAGGGATCATCAATGTCTGTACATTGACACATGTGGCGAGACTTGCCTTTGACCATGGTAGATTTTAGATTTTGTTTTTAAATAACAATGTTGTAATTTTGATCATGAGACTAAATTTCTGTCCCAGTCTCCAGGGTTTCTTCAGGATATGTATGACACTATATTCCACTAGTACAGTGGTTCTCAATTTATTTGTATTATTATTATTTTTAAGGACCCATAACCCATAACCTGTAATGTTCGATTTGGACCGCATTCAAGGAACTTTGAGGTCCCTCTCAACCTGCTTTGAGAACCACTGTGCTAGTAGACATTTGAGACTGGCTCTTTGTGTGCTACTGGTAACATTATTGTCCACTCCATGGCAAAAATATCATTCAGACAAAAATGTCCACCGCAAGCCAGCCTGGGGTATCCACAGTTTAATACCGCATACTATTAACTATGAAGTTTATCAATGTAAAACATTATAGATGTGACATAGAACAAAGTGTACAAATCAGCCCAACATACACAACCCATTATGGACGGGAACCCCTGTTTTATCCCTCAGGCGTTTTTTTCTGAAAACTTAGGTCAGGCTTTAGAAGGTATCGACCTTATGTCTTAATGGTTTAAAAACAGTAAAGATATATGGAATGGCAACCTGATATTAACTGCATTTGTTCTCGAAGTGGGGTCCTTGAGGGAGTTCCAGGGGGTCCCCTGCTAAATGATAGTTAGGAATGAAATGGACCCTTATGGGTAACTCATAGAGTGTACAAATGGAACCGAAATGGACCCATTAACATTGATTTTACAATAAATTGGGGTCTCAGATAGAAATGCCATAAAATGGAGGTCCGTACTTAGACTAATGCATGTCAAACTGGGGTTCTTGCAATTAAAATAGTTGAGAATCACTGCTTGACTCATCAAAATCTTCTCTAATGGAAATGTTTCTTCTTTGAAATGTTTGAGATCCACTACCATACTGTATTCCTCAATGCTTCAGAAGCTTAATATAAAACTATCCTGCTTGAAATGAGTATAATACAATAAAAACATCATCCTGACGTCAACCTGACGTTGGGATAATACGTTGAACAGACGTTGGTTATTGGTTAGTTACCAACACAACCTAAAACCAACCAAATATCAACGTCTGATGATGTTAGACTTCAACGTTATGTGGACGTTAGTAAAATAATGTTGGGCAGACATTGGTTATACAAGCAAATAATCATCTGTAATTAAATCTGATTAAAACACATTTTAATGCCTATCTTTTGGGATATTATAGTTTGGAGGAAACATATGAAAGATGAAGGGAGCCATCTTTGTAGTTACAGAGAGGAACACAATATATGTGTGTTTATGGAAAGCAGTTTGAAAATCAACTACACTGCCCACAATGCAATTGCAAATGCCTGATTGGCTGTGTGTCATGTGACTGTGATGTGGCCAGCTACCACTGGCTCTGCTGAGAGCACACCCCCACTTTGAATCCAAACAGCCCACAGCAGTTACATTTGTCACCAACAGCAAGCATTGAGAGCTGCTTGTCTAAAAGTGATTTAAGATAAAACTAAACTAAATAAAATCACTGTTGATTGTTGAACAGGAAGATAGGTTGCTGCCAGTCTATTTGTGGGATTAAATCTACATTATGGAGACTTTTTGCACACAGAGAAGGAGTTTTGGAGCAGGGAGATGACACAGGTATGTAAAGCTATTTTAATTGATTGCTTTTGCTTCCAGTACTTTTTACAACTTCACTATTTACAATTCATACTCCAGTGTTTTCAGCCCTTTTCATGTCAAGGACCCCAAAATCCAAAATGACTATTTGGCTGCAGACCCCTTTTAATATGTGACAGGAACCCTCATTCCTGTAAAAAAGTTTCCATTATATAATGTTTCCAAGGTCCATTATTTATTCAGCAGTTAAATAGTGTTATTGTGACAGTAATCATTGCTATTTATATAGTGTTTGTTTAGTAATGTTAGGTTGGTTCCAGCCTTCCAGGTGGTCCCCAGCTAAATGATGGGGAGTTGATAACCAAATGGACCCCTATAGATCTTTTAATTACTGTAAAATCAAACCAAATGTACAAGCTAAATTATTTTTTACACATGATCTGTATTCCTAAATTATTAGGTATGAGACTGAGAGGCTAAATCTCACTAAATGGTGGTCCATGGCTCAAATGCATAATTGACAAACACTGATTTTGTGCCATGGTTCTCAAAGTGGGAGTGGGAGCTAGAAGTGATTAACAGGAGTGTGTGTGTGTGTGTGTGTGTGTGTGTGTGTGTGTGTGTGTGTGTGTGTGTGTGTGTGTGGTACATGGCTCATTTGTAATGTATTTTGTAGTCTTTCAACTTTTGTTTTTCTTCTGTCAACAGAAAATTCCAACGTCGAAAAGAAAACCAGTCTATGCAATATGGTAGGTTAAGTCTCCTCTTACCACCCTTTAGCAAAGTCCTTTTTAATCCAGGAAATCCAGTAGTAATCCACAATAGGAAAATAAAAGGTATCTTCATCCTGTGGTATAATATCCAAGATCCAATATAGAATACAGCATGACTTTTGCATGAGACTTCTCCTTCTCTTCTTACCCTGTACTGCCAAAGCTGCACTTCACAGGTGTTACAAACACGTCTGAATGCCAATCTACTGCAGCCAATCACTGCAGGAACTAGTCAAGTACTAAATAATATACTGTACATGCTCATATTATGCAATGTGTTCTTGTAGATAATTTTGTGTCTAATGCAACATTGTTGTTTGATGGAGTATGATAAAATCTAACCTATTCATTTCCTTTTTCACTCTCTCTCTGTTACATGAGGTGTCTCTGTGGTGGTATGAGGTGATCCTGGGAGCTAAGCCAACCAGGTAATTTACTTAATTAATAATGATTTATTTGAACTGAGAAGCCATTCTACAGCCTCACATTGTGTGTGCTTGTAGATCAGCTATTTTTGTGACTTCGGTCCATTATATCTCCCCTTTAATGATTGAATGATTGCACTCTCCCACAGTAATAAGGAAAAGAAAAAACAACACATGTTGACCATTTTTACACTTTGTTAATTTTAAGCTCAGTGTCAGGGAAGCCCACAATGAGAGTAAATGCCAGCAGAACAATATTGCAAGCCATTTTGGCAAAACCTTGATCGGCGCTACCCACACGTTAGGTTGTGTAGCTCATGCCTCGAATGCCCGATGCTTACAAGCTGTACTTTGTTGTAAAGGTGACGAATCAATGATAAAAATGATATAAAACAATACAAATTGGTATTATTAAAGGGGAGATAATGGACCGAAGTCAAGTTTCCTTTCTTTTTGTGCTGATTTTATTTCCTTTCTCTCTGTGTCTCAGGTGCCGTACGTTGGGTGGCTGCTTGTTCTTGTGACGCAGTGTCCAGTCCTGTCTTATGTGGAAGCAAACATGTATGAACTAGTCACTAGTCTGTTTTCACTTCTCCCTCTCTCTCTCTCTCAGGTGTCTGCTGTGCTTGTCCCGCCTTTCCTTTGGGATAGACATGGTGGTTTCTACTCTTGGGAGATAACAACCAGGTAGTCTGATCATTGTTTTGTACTAAATAGCCAATCTACAAACTGTTGTGCGATGGAAAATTATAACGCTTTGATTGGGTGTCTAACCTCTCTTTCTCTCTCAGGTGGCGTGACGTGTCTGGTAGTCCTTTCGGACCTGGTGCCAGTGGTTGACAGGATAGAGGATGGAGAGAGGAGCAACATCTCTGTGATGACCAAGCTTTTAAGACCTTGGTAGGCTTTATATGAGTCACAGTATAAAGTGCATGTTTCAACATGGAAGAAGAGGAGGTTCGCACACTGTTCCAGAGCTCCGGTAAATAGTTATTATTCTATCCTAATAAACTATTTACTGGAGCTCTGGAACAGTGTGTGAACCTCCTCCTTCCATGGTGTGTATATTATATATTCCTTGGTTCGGCACCTGTAAATCTTTGGAGATGTGCTTGCTTCCCTCTCTGCATGTTTCAACATACAATATGAATTAACCCTTGTGTGATGTGGTTTTCAGTGTCTGCATAATTATTTGTTTAATTATTCTAGGCGATGGCCTGTCTGCATGTTTTCATTTTTTCGCAGCTTAACCACTGGAACCCCCTCTTATGACAATGTCATGATATGTGAAAATTATGTGAAAATAAATAAATACAATTTTGCATGAATGTAGCTTATAGACCTGCTGTTGCTGAGCAGATTTGGTGTAGAGGGTTTAAAAAAGCGGACCACCCTGTGCCACCTGATCAACAAGGGATCAAGAGATTATATGCCATGTTTACAAAAGAACCTTACCCTACTATATTGTTCACAAAAATGTAATATGTTTTTCTTCAGGCTCTTCGGTAACCACATGAAGGGGGAAAAGGAAGGTGGCTTTGGAGAAGACTGATGTATTTTAGAGCAATACAAGGTAACTTCATGTTGACCAAGGACAGACAATTGGCACACACCAATCTGTAAATAATGTAATTGGGCAAAACATGTCCTTCCCTTTGATACAATGGCAAGTGTCTTTGATTTGGTGTCTAACCCAGGGGGTTTCAAACATTTTTGACTCGGGTCACCTCGCCCCTGTAAATAATATTTTAATCCACAGCACCCTTGAAGTACACTGTAAATATTTTGAATCTTACACCATTGGAGAAATATCAGTTTCCATTAGAACTGACTGAAAATAACTTTATACTTTATGTTTAACCACTTGAACCCCAGCATCCCTATTCTGGGAGGAAGGTTCACCAAAAATAGCCGATCTACAAGCTCACAGCGCGTTGTGACATGTTGTGAGCTTGTAGATCTGCTATTTTTGCAGAAGAGAGTTGGCCGTAGATGGAAAAATAACTCCTCACAAATCAGGTCAGTTTTACTTAGTGAACTGATATTGATGTAGTGATATTGATGATCAGATTATTCTGAGACACCCCTGGACTGGCATCAAGGCACCCTAGGGTGCAACAGCACCCACTTTAGGAAACCCTGGTCTAACCTATTTCCTTCTTTCTTCTCTCTCTCTTAGCTGGCGTGATGTGTCTGCTTGGGTCCAGTCGTTGAGAGGATGGAGAGAAGAAGCACCTCTGTGACCAAGCTTTTTAAGTAAGTAAGAAGTAATGCACAGCATAACACAGTATAAGGTTTGGGTGTTCTGTGGTTTTCAGTGTCTTACAATTTAATTCTTCTGGGTGAGGGCCTGCTTAACCAACTGAACTCTTGTTATTTTAAGGTTATGAGGGTGAACATGATGTGAAGTTTTCAAGTTTTTGTATGCATTGTGACCTTGTAGACACACCTGTAAATAATTTAATTTGCAAAACATGACAATGTGGTGGTGTAAGGTTATGACAGCATGTTACATATTTTGTATTCTCTTTTTCTACAGATGCCGTCATGACGTTCAACCCAGAAGCAGAGGACAACCTAAAGCAGCAGAGGCGGGAGACACAGGGGAACTGTCCATTTCAAGAGGGACACTATGGACTGATATAACTTGAATTAGTTCTGGTTGGACCTAAAACCTGGTAGCTCACTGGACATGCAGGCAAGAGGAGGCAGCGGGGGACACAAACGCATGCACTCAGAACTGATTGAACTGACACTGTGAATTCTGGGGGATCTTGGTAGTTCTGTTTGGACCTACATTTTAATCTGGCAACTCACCGGAATACATTTTTTAAATTATTTTTTGTAGTTGTGAACTCACCGGAATATATTTTTTTAAATAATTTTTGTTGTTGTTGTGAACTCACTGGATTATATTTTTTAATTATTATATTTTTGTTGTGAACACACCGGAATATATTTTATTAATAATTTTGTTGTTGTTGTGGGACATATGCAAGTAAAAAGGAAACTGTCTGGAAGTTCTCTCTGAGGTAGGCTGTGCTATTATTTCATGTATTTCTTTATTTGTCCAGTGTTAAGGTAAAAAAAAGGTGAACTGTTATGTTCTTTTCTGGATCAAGCTTAATCAGACCTAGTGACTGCTGTGTGAGCTACCCTCTATTCACTATTCAGTACTTGACACAATTTGGTGTCATACTGTCATATGTCTGGAAGTTGATGTGATGTTAGCGTTGGTTTTCACGCCCTCTGATGTTTTGCATTTCCAACTTTGGTCATTGATGTCAACCTAATGTTGGGTTTTGACAGCAATGCACCTCTTGCTTACATGTCTAACCAACATTGGAGGATGACGTCTTGCCAACGTTGGGTTATGTTCATTTAACCAAATTAGAACTTGTATCCAAATTTGGAGTTGAACCAGTAATCGTCTACATAACATCTGAGATTAACATCAAGCTGACGTTGGATTATGTCAGTCCAATTTTATTCAACTAAAATAACTTTTATCCAACGTTAGGAGACCAACCAAAATTCAATGTCAAGATAACATCATGTTTGTTCGTCAACCTGTTTGTTTTGTTTTTGTCTTCATGTGGGGACTACGGATGAAATTTAGCATTCTTGCTAATTCCGGTGTATTTACATTGCATTCATGTAGTGTTCATTAATATGCATTGTCCCGTCTAAATAAATAAATACAAAAAAAAAAAAGATGCTTACATCAAATCAATGTTTGCCTTATGACGTCAATCCGATTTACTTTTCAACAAAGATACATTGGGAGTCTAACCTTTAATCAATGTCTACATGACATCAGAGATTGACATCAAACCAATGTTGGGTCATGACGTCAATCAAACTTAAAAACCCAACGTTGGGAGTCTAACCTTTAATCAACGTCTACATAACATTAGAGATTGACATCAAACAAATGTTATGTTATGACGTCAATCAAACTTTGATTTTCAACCAAAATACAACCGGTATCCAACGTTGGAAGTCTAACCTTTAATCAACGTCTAAGTAACATCAGTGATTGACATTAAATCAACGTTAGTTTAAGATGTCAAACCAACATCAGGTTATGACATCAAACCAACGTTAGGTTATGACGTCAGACAAACTTTCATTTACAACGAAAATACAACTGGTATCCAACGATGGGAGTCTAACCTTTAATCAACATCTATGTAACATCAGAGATTAACGTTAAATCGGCGTTAGTTTAAGATGTCAAACCAACATCAGGTTACGACGTCAAAGCAACATCAGGTTCTGACGTCTAACCAACGTTAGGTTAGGACGTCAGACAAACTTTCATTTACAACCAAAATACAACTGGTATCCAACATTGGGAGTCTAACCTTTAATCAACGTCTATGTAACATCAGAGATTAACGTTAAATCGACGTTAGTTTAAGATGTCAAACCAACATCAGGTTACGACGTCAAAGCAACATCAGGTTCTGACGTCTAACCAACGTTAGGTTAGGACGTCAGACAAACTTTCATTTACAACCAAAATACAACTGGTATCCAACGTTGGGAGTCTAACCTTTAATCAACGTCTATGTATCATCAGAGATTAACGTTGAATCGACGTTAGTTTAAGATGTCAAACCAACATCAGGTTACGACGTCAAAGCAACATCAGGTTCTGACGTCTAACCAACGTTAGGTTAGGACGTCAGACAAACTTTCATTTACAACCAAAATCCAATGGTCATCCAACGTTGGAGTACAACGTTGTCCCAACGTTGTACTGACGTCGTGTGCCAGCTGGGTAGGCATTAGTAGTTCTCAAACGTTTTATTTGCAAGGACCTCCATAACTCAGTGAACAAATAGAACCAAATGGTCATGTTCCATTTGTACACTGAGTAATAGAAGTCTTATGGTCATTCAGGGCGTTTTGTGTTTCTGGTAATATTATTGTCCATTTCATTTTGTATGTCAGTGGTGATGGACATTTATACCTGTTGTTTCTCACTCGACAGTATTTGAATTAGCCCACACTAGGCAGTATATGGGCACATGATTTACTACGACACGAGTCCAATTAGTAGTCTGGTTGTCAAATGTTTTATTTGCAAAGACCACCATAACTCAGAGTGTAGTATTACCGGTCCATTTGGTTCCATTTGAATCGGCCACCAATATGTTACTACCATAGATGTATGGCTATGTAGCCGAGGCGAATTGCATGTTAGGACAGACTAGCCCTAGCTCTAGCGTTAGTGGAGTTCTCGAACTCCAACGCTATGGACCAGGGCTAGCTAGACTAGCCCATGATGCTAGTCACTGCTGTGCTTTGGCTAGCCATGAAACATGACGGAGTGAGGTTCTATATGGGGCTAGACCGTCTAGACGGCCGTCAAAACCACGATGTTTAGTAGCTACATACCTTTTCACCCTTGTCCAGCAACGTCCAAGTAAACGTTATGTCCTCCTCTTTCTTCTTTTTTTCCGGTTGATGGTGAATATACGGAGTTAGACGCTGAATGAACTGAAGTCAATATGGTGTGCGTGCGTGTGCAGTGCACGCGCGCATGCGCAGTATAGGACAACAGAAACACATGCGTTTGCCGGGGGGAGGGGGGGGCGGGTGCTGCAGTATGACGTTGAGCGGGGGAGGAGTGTGAGGTGTTGGAGTGGGGGGGTGGAGCCCAGTTTGAATTTCAGTTTGACAACAGGCATTGTTGGCAAACATTTCAATTTAGGCTGCTGCCTGCATATTGCACCTTTAAGCTCAATACTGTGATTTGACTATGTTACATGTCATGGTTATTGCTATTATTTTGCTATTCTATCCCTATGGGGGGTATTGTTATGCGTTCCCTGATTTTGCTTAGCATGCTCAGAAAAGCCTGCACAAAATTCAGGGAGCATCTCCGAACGCGGAGCCCTTCAAACGCCAAAATTAACTGCATTCCATTTATGCAATAAATGGTTAAATATTCTTGCCAAGACTCTGTTCAATTATGCAATAAATTGCAATAAAAAGAGTTATGCCATGCAGAAATACTAGATCTGAGAAATTCAACCTTTTAGATGAAATGTAACCTGCAATGACCTGACTCTGCCACATGGGGAAGTAGAGAGCACAATTCAATTCAAAGAAGCTTTATTGGCATAACACAAACGTTTACATACATTGTAACTTGGAGAACTTGGCTATTTGTACTTTACTTTAGTAAATCCAATTTCCAATATTTTAACTTCTACTCCACTAGGCCTACATTTATTTCAAAACTTTAGTTATTGCTTTGTAGATTTTGATTTTAAAGTCCAAAACATACATTAACCAGTTCAGCTGTTAAGTAGCCTAGTCCTATACACATTTTGGCCATTTGAAAATAGCTCACATTGTGAGCTTGTAGATCTGCTATTTTAAAAATATATTTATTTAATACCGGACTTCTACATGTAACAGAGTATATCTAAATTGCAGTGGGCATATACTTTTACTTAAGTAAATAAGAAAAGTAAAGTATTTCTTCCTATAGTGGCACAAAGTTCTATGGGGCACCCGTTTTCGTCAGTCCACGTTGCTCTACGGGAATGCGCTTCTAGATACGTGCGCAACACCATAACTCGTGACCTATCGAAATTGGTCAGCTAACTGTGCTAAAAAGTGCTTTATGTAACATCAGTGTTTGTGTAACTTCAGTCAGAAGGATAATCTGACGGTTCTGAACTGATAATAAACCACAATCTACAGGCTTAACCGCCTTGCGTTGTGAGCTTGTAGAAGAGCAACAATAGAGTTGGGTCGCGTTTTATTCCATGTGTATACCAAGCCTACATTAGCCTGCAGCTAGCACTTAGCTAGCGTTAGCATTAGCCGTTAGCCACTAATAGACAGTCATCCAGAATAGTCTAATAAGTCAACTTTCCGACGGCGAGTGAACGATTGCATTCCATGTGTCCTTCTGATGGATTTTTTTCCCCTGGCTGTCATTCCTGTCAATGTTTTATTGTCCAAAAAAAACGCTCTGAACGTTAAAACTAGATAGTTTACGATGACACTGTTCTATTCAATGCTAAGCTAACTCAACGACAAAGGACGCACTGTTTGCGGTAGTCAAACACATACGTCACAAGTCGAAGCCAATCACAGACACCTCCAGGCAGGAAACGGATCCCTTTTTCCAAAACTAAATTAAATCATTATAACAACGTAACATGGTTCATTTGGAACATACGTGGCATTAAATGAACGAGATAAATACTGTGGTTTGCATCGCTAAGTAATGGAGTCTTGATATTACCGCATTTGGCTACAAATGGCTAACAAAGGGTGGTGAAAACTAGCATGTTAGCTGTATTCCGGGAGGACGAACAGAATAATGTCCCGTTCTCTTCACATTAATTAAAAAAAGTCTTATTTACATGCAGAGTTAAGCTCTGGCGTTTAAGTAAAATGTAGCCTAGATATTTTGAGATGCTATTGTGGCTTTATTACATTTTAGAGAAAAAACAAAACAAAACGTCATTATAAAATTGCTACTCCAAAAGGACTGGTTTCTAGGGTTTAGGACCCGCCGCAGTGGTGTCCGGTAAGAACTTAACTGAGATGCCTTGGATCGTATGGAAGGCCCTGAAGTCTTGCTGGGATAACTAGCTGAAGATCTTGAGATGGTTTGATGTGATGATAAGCTATAAGCTTCGGTGATCCTGGCTGTACGGTCTGAGTCGAGGAATGCTTCTTTTATAAGGCAGAGATATTTGGGTTGTAAGGCCAGATATCCCTACTCGTACGGAAGGCGATGGGGTCTTTCCTCGAGAGCTGCTTGCATCCACTCCGGGAAGCGAGTGGATGTCCGGTCCAAATATGGGGCTTGTGAGGTCAGACTTAGTGAGATTCGTCGGTTATCTCCATATATTGAGAGATGAGTCGGTTATCTCCATATATGGAGATTCAACCTTCAGTACGTAACTATGGCTACCTACAGTAACGACTAGCCACGTGAAGTGAAGGTGAGTGAGGGTCTTTGTAACAGTCATAATAGCTCCAGTGAATAATGGAGCCTCCCGAAATGACTGCCCCTCTGCTACGCTGGGACACAAATGTATGTTACACTAACAATAGATAGCTCGACATAGATATAGATAGACAGACAGACAGACAGACAGACAGACAGACAGACAGACAGACAGACAGACAATCAACAATGCAGAGCTACAGTTAACAGAGGTAAAAACAAATAAAGTGTCCATTAAATGTCTCACCGTAGTTTTTGTTTCAATAAGTTTTTATTTACAGGAGAAAAAGAACAGGTACAGGCACAAAAAATCACATTGATTGATAGTCAAAAACAATAGAATTAATTGTATAGCTGCCTCTGGCTTAGGTACAAAAGCTCAATTACATCATACACATAAACATAATTATTTTTTATACAATTAATAAATTGAAATATTGACTAACACAAAGAATACACTTAAATACATGTTTGCAATATCCCCCTAACTCAGCCTGTTGAGTGGCTGCACCTCCTTGCCTCGTCTTATAACCCTAACCCGCACACCGGCACCAAGGTACTGACATACACAGACTTTCACATAAATGGCCGTTTATGGTCAAATCTACAATCACATGGTGGACATCACAGCCACAAAGTCAGTACTGCTGTCTGTCCAATGGGACCATGCAAACAACAAAACAAAAAAAAACATCGCTGGGCATTCACTGGGCATTAGGACACACAATGTAAAAAAATAAAATAAAAAAATAAAAAAAGGGTTAGGGTTAGGGTTAGAAAAAGAAATCCAACTTTTGCATATGGATAGCTCAGATGTTTGCCTATGTTCTTAGCTACTTCCAATTGCTCTCTTTTTTTTGTAGAACCACCGATCCGATCAATATGCCCATAAAAGAGACAAGGACTGACAGATACAGAGATCTCCATATATGGGCACATATTCAATTTACGTCACACTGACACACACAGGCCTACATGTTGCCATCAGGGAACTTCATATATGGGCATAAAAGGAACAAGGTACTGACATGCACAGACTTTCACATGAATGGCCGTTTATGGTCAAATCTACAATCATATGGTGGACATCACGGACACAAAGTCAGGTTTTACTGTTGATTGTCCATGGGACCATGCAAAAAAAACATTGCATCAACAACTGTCCATATGCTTTTATACCCAATTGTCCACATTCATAGTCATTGCTCAAACCAAAACCTTCCTTACTCACTACATGTACACAACTACGTAGTACAACGTAACTGTGAGGCCCACATAGCGGTCCGAACTTCTGGCAATAATAATAATAATAATAATAATGACAGAATATATATATATATATATATATATATATATATTATCTATCTATAAATGTGAGAAGTCTCTGCGTGTGTGTCTGTCTGTCTGTCTGTCTGTCTGTAATCCGCATATCTCGAGAACCGTTCGTCCCACCGGCTTCAGATTCGGCACGCGCGTTCCCCGCCGCGGCACGGAGTGCAGTGCCGGGCCTCGACCCGAAACCGATGCGCGGTTTTCCCGAACCGGCGCGAAACGTTCGGAATCTCCTTATGCGGGGTTGATTGTTCACATCAGGCTGTTCCGGAGGAAATCGGCGCAAGCGCTGACTCATTGTGACATCACTCATAAAAGGCTCTGACATCACGTACGCCACATGAGTCAACAAAAAATCTCTGAATATCTCCATATATAGCATATATGGGCATAAAATGGACGCAGAATCACAAAGATCTCCATATACGGGCATAAAGGGACACAGACAGACGGATACAGAGATCTCCATAAATGGGCATAAAATGGACGCAAATGGCATATATGGGCATAAAATTTACGCAGAATCACAAAGATCTCCATATACGGGCATAAAGGGACACAGACAGACAGATACAGAGATCTCCATATATGGGCATGAAATGGACGCAAATAGACAGATATCTCCATATATGGGCATATATGGGCATAAAATGGACCCAGAACTATATCTGCAGTGATCTCCATATATGGACATAAAATGGACGCTGACAGACAGACAGATAACAGATATCTCCATATATGGGCATAAATGGACACAGGCAAACAGATGGTCAAAACCTATGACAACAGGTATAATGGGGTTTGCATTAAAGGGCGGGGCATTCATTCCCTATTTACATCGTTCCCGAGTTGGCCAGGTCGCCGACTAGACGCTGGGCCGCCCGAAGGGCGGCCCAGCTTCTAGTTACTATAATTAGTCATAAATTACTAAATGTATAATTGTAATAGTCTGCATTATTAACAGATAATCAGGGATGAAATTGTCATTTATCTAGCTGGGTGATGGAACAGATTTTGTATGACTGTAAACGTACAAACATTGGTACCTGTTTATTTTTAAGGCAATTGATCGGACTTTACCATTGTATCTTAAATCGCTGCTGGATTGGAATCCTGTGACATAGGAGACGCTCCAGTGACTGGCTCACACTAAAGGACAGCCTTTTACTTTAATGCCCCAACCACTTGACGTGAAGGAGAACTACAGCTGCTTAAGTTGTGTCGCCCAAAGAGAATGCTGTCCATTCCAACAAGAATACAAGTTAAAGTCCTGAATCACATATTAATTTTTTACAAGCTTGTTTTAAAAGCAACAGAGGGGACTGCCCATTAGTCCAATGAACCTTCGGACTAATGAACCTTCGGACCAATGCCATGGCACCTTTTTAGATGCCTTTTCAAATTAAAGTTAAAATAACCTAAGGCGGGGAGCCCGCTGGCCTGGTGGTCAAGGCGCATACCACATACTAGGCTATGATGCCTGCTGGCGTCGCCGGTTCGATTCCCGATCCGGACGACCTTTGCCACATGTCATTCCCCATCTCTCTCCCCATTTCCTGTCAGTCTACTGTCCTATCAATAAAGGCATAAAAAGCCCAAAAACAAATCTTAAAAAAATAAAAAAATAAAAATAACATAAGACATGTTTGCAGCAAGTTAATAACTAAATGTGCAATATTTAAGCAATATTACACAAGAGGGTGTGGGTTAATGTGATTATTGTACCGCCTGTGTTGCCGCAGGCACAAGCCCGAAGGGCGAGTGCCCGTAGGCAGCGCAGAAGGTACAATAATCTAACCCACACCCTCGAGTGTAATTTGCGATTATACAACTGTTGCCCTTAAGAAAAAAAACACGTCAACTTCATTTCATTAATTAAGATATTCGGTAGGAGTTTGTAATTTTTTAATGCCACATTTAGCTATGTCCCTTAACTTCGCATGAAAACTGCTAACCTAGCCGCTAGCATAGTGTGGGGAGAGGGGAGCGCTTCAGCTATTTTGCGACCAGCACAGCTGATATCTTTGTTTGGTTAGACCTGTGTGGTAGTGCTCGTTATTCACACGGGTAGAGAGCTATTTCAACCAATCAGATTGCTTCGTCGGAACTACCAGTTGTATAATGTGCTATATTGTTTTGATCTGGCCACCCTTAAGTACGTTTTCACTGACTGAAACCTATTCAGTGTAGTGTAGTGTAGGTGTAGTACTTTGCCCTGAAAGCCAAATGACGTCATGATGACGTTATGATAATGTCCTCTGGTGACTCTGGTGACGTTCACAATTAGGCCAGATCACAGCCCCTATGGAGATGATCTTGACGTCCTTACCATGATGTCATATTGACTATATATATATATATATATGTATATATATATATATATATATATATATATATATATATATATATATAGGCAGGAATGATAGCGGGTTAGGGTTAGGCATAGTTTTACAGAGGTTAAGGTTAGGGTTAGGGTTAGAGTTAGGCATAGTAAGCTAATGGCTAAACACAGCCGAGCTAGGCTAGTAGATAAACAACGACAGAGGTGTCGCAAACGAGTGACGTCAGCGACTACACAAAGTGAATGGCTGTGTGAATGACCCAAATTGACTGTAACATGGTGAAGAAAAATAACAAAATCCTGGCACCTTCAACCTTGGAGCCATTTTGCCCTCTGGCACTCAATGAGTCTGAGGGTAAGAGTGAATGGCTACCCCGATCTTCCCTTCCCTTCTCGACATCTTCCTGATCTCCATCTGTTGAAGATAATATAATAAACATGTAAACAATTGAGAACTAATAGTAGACATAGAACTGCAAATATTAACACAGTACCCATCAAAATGTCACTTAATTGTAATGTCAATATTGATAAGGAAATGCAGACTAGCTTTAGACTTGAGACTACTTGCAGACCAAAATTATTTCTCCTTAACATTGAACCCACCAGAGAATTTAAGTACCCGTTTCAACAGAAATATGATTATTTAAGCAGTCTTTCCTTTAGTTAGACAGGAATGTGTAGAAAGACAAGAAGCTGAGTGCAGAGAGGGTGAAAGACATGCAACACAGCTTTAGCTGGAAACACACCAAGGATGATGCTTGCTCTAAATCACTCTGGATTAAGAGTGTCTGCTAAATGCCTACATTGTAAATTGATGTGGTCATGTGGTCTGTTCAGCTGTTGTACCCACATGGCCCAAAATGCAACACTCTTCAAAGTAGCCTCCTGTTCATAAAGGCATCATAATCTCACGTTTCAAGACTTCCACGATCATTGGCAAAATAATTCTCATAGACCTTAATCAAAACACGCAGCAGAACCCCAAGGTTATTTGTCTGGTTGGTTCTTATTATTATTGCGACCGTCAGGGAGCAGTTTACTATGAAAACCTCCACCGGTCGGTCGGTCGGTCGGTCGGTCGGTCGGTCACACGTCACACGTCACACCTTTGCCCTGCTCATATCTCCGCATCAGTATATAGGGCTTGTTTGTTTATTGTATGACATCACGCCACATCATCAGCTGTGGACTCTGTGATGTCATCGTATCTCCATATATGGCCATCTCCGTATATGGAGATATAAGTCGTCCATGCCCAAGTATGGGCTGGTGAGGTCAGACTTTGTGTGATGCGTAGGTTATCTCCATAAATGGAGATTCAACATTCCAGGCAATGCTCTCTTCCCTGGTGAGAATTGCCCCTTTATATAGGGCTTGTTTGTGTATTGTATGACATCACGCCACATCATCAGCTGTGGACTCTGTGATGTCATCGTATCTCCATATATGGCCATCTCCGTATATGGAGATATAAGTCGTCCATGCCCAAGTATGGGCTGGTGAGGTCAGACTTTGTGTGATGCGTAGGTTATCTCCATATATGGAGATTCAACATTCCAGGTGTAACTATGGCTGCCCGTATGACGTGAGAGGTGGAGGTTGTGATATTTGTGGAGATAAGCGACCAACGGTCGCTTATCTCCCGATTAGGGAGTCTTACTGGTATAATTGCGACCGTAGGTCGCATTTACTACCAAAACCTCCACCGGCTGTCCATCCGTCCGTCCGTGAGTGAGTGAGTGAGTGAGTGAGTGAGTCACACGTCACACGTCACACGTCACACGTCACACTTTTGCCCTGCTCATATCTCCACAACCGTTGCCCCCATCCATGCCAAATTTTGCACACACACTCCTTACCTGCCAAACTACAACCTCCAAGGACCCCCGGAGCTCCAGGGACCCCCAGGTCCCTGGGGGACCCCCAGGTGTAAAAAAATGTCCGTCCGTGAGTCACACGTCACACGTCACACTTTTGCCCTGCTCATATCTCCACAACCGTTGCCCCCATCCATGCCACATTTTGCACACACACTCCTTACCTGCCAAACTACAACCTCCAAGGACCCCCAGAGCTTCAGGGACCCCCAGGTCCCTGGGGGACCCCCAGGTGTAAAAAATGACCAAATGTGCAAAAATGACCAAATGACCACCCCAACGGGGCTGCTCACGGTGAAATTCCTGGGGACCACCCTCTCCTGGTGCTCCAGAACGGATGCAAAAGTGGTGACGCCCCCAGTGGAGGACCCCCTCCACTGCAGCTCACATAAAATGCCGTAACTCGGACTAGGAGCGTCCGGGAGAGCCGGGGCTGGTACCTATTCGTCCGCCAAGGACACGCGCAGACCCCACCCCTCATTTCTCACATGGCCCTCTTCTAGCGCCACCTTCAGGCCGATTTTTGAAACACATTTTTGGCCACTGCTCCTACAGTTTTGGCCCTAAAATCACGAAAATCACTACACAGTATGTCTACACTCATGTCATCAACATGGATCAGGAAGATTTTGGAAAAAAAAAATGTTGCCCTATTTGTGGAGATAAGTGACCTACGGTCGTTTATCTCCCGATTAGGGAGTCTTACTGGTATATTTATTGCGACCGTAGGTCGCATTTACTACCAAAACCTCCACCGGCTGTCCGTCCGTGAGTGAGTGAGTGAGTGAGTCACACGTCACACGTTACACTTTTGCCCTGTTCATATCTCCACAACCGTTGCCCCCATCCATGCCAAATTGTGCACACACACTCCTTACCTGCCAAACTACAACCTCCAAGGACCCCCGGAGCTCCAGGGACCCCCAGGTCCCTGGGGGACCCCCAGGTGTAAAAAAATGTCCGTCCGTGAGTCACACGTCACACGTCACACTTTTGCCCTGGGGGACCCCCAGGTGTAAAAAAATGAACAAATGTGCAAAAATGACCACCCCAACGGGGCTGCTCACGGGGAATTCCCGGGGACCACCCACTCCTGGTGCTCCAGAACGGATGCAAAAGTGGTAAAGCCCCCAGTGGAGGACCCCCTCCACTGCAGCTCACATAAAATGCCGTAAATCGGGCTAGGAGCGTCCGGGAGAGCTGGGGCCGGCAGATTTTGCCCTAAAATCACGAAAATCACTACACAGTATGTCTACACTCATGTCATCAACATGGATCAGGAAGATTTTGGAAAAACAAATTTTTGCCCTATTTGTGGAGATAAGCGACCAACGGTCGCTTATCTCCCGATTAGGGAGTCTTACTGGTTTATCCTAATCCTATGGTATGAATGGGAGTGTGGCTGAGTCTAGGCGATTAGCAAAGGTTGCTAAGATAGCATTGAACCATTGTAATAGGGGGGGAATGGTCCATTTACCTACATAATTATAATATGCACAACAAGCAAATTGAGCTAATTACACTTTCACTATAATTATAAACCAATGACTTCCTATATTGGGATCATAAAGGATAGTAGGGTCACAGTAGTCTCGCGTAGCCAGACAACTATTCCATAATCTCCGAATGCTATATAGAGTTTGGAACTACAGCTCCTGAGTAATTGAAGCTGGCATTTCCATTCATGAAATATACTATATATTTTAAAATGACATTTCTGCTTAGCGGCAAGCTAAATACGCTTAGGAGATTTTTATTTATATTAGGAAAAATGTGCGCAATGTAAAAAAAAAAAAAAAAACGGAAGTGAGGAGGAGGCTTCACTTCCACTTTAACCGGGTAACTCATCATTCTACTTACGTAGCCCCAGATAGACTGTATGACGGGAGCATTTGCAATTCGCGGGAGTCAACAGTCTGGCCACGCGAGACTAGGGTCACAGTAACACAACTTCACAAAGTATGTTCAACAGTGATGTAATAAATCAAATGATACCCCAAGGGTGGTTTCTACATGTAAGGACACACACACACACACACACACACACACACACACACACACACACACACACACACACACACACACACACACACACACACTGCACACTGACTCTGATGTGTATGTATTCTTAAAAACAAAACAAAAGACAAGACAAATTTCTGGCCAAAAATAAAGAACAATACGACAATATGGTGTGTGTGTGTGTGTGTGTGTGTGTGTGTGTGTGTGTGTGTGTGTGTGTGTGTGTGTGTGTGTGTGTGTGTGTGTGTGTGTCAACACACAGCCAGTATTGGTCAGTGCATCTGTGAGCTTTGGGAAGGGGATATAAAACACTCCTCCAACTGCTCTCTGTACATCATCACAATCATTGTTGCTGGTCCCCCAGCAGCAATGTTTCACCAATAGGTTGTTATGGTATTCCTAATTATTAACTATTTACTATTTATAATGTACTGTATGTGTGGGCTGGATTAACTCCTATACAGTATGGTATGAATTGGAGCGTGTCTGAGTCTATGGCGAATAGCAAAGGTTGCTGAGCTATAGCATTGGACCATTGTAATTGGGAGGCTTAGCAAATGTTCCATTTACCTACATAATAAGTATATGCACACAACAAGCTAGGGTATAATTATGTATCAGGTAGACTAATTAAACTTTCACTATAATTATAAACCAATGACCACCTATCTTGGGAACATAAAGGATATAGTGGGGTCACAGTAACACAACTTCACAAAAGCATGTTCAACAGTATTGTAATATATACAGTAAATCAAATGATACATGACTGACTTGATGTCAATTATGGCATGTGCTAGGTCCCTACAGGTGCGTTAAAGTTTATATTATCCAGTCCTCATTTTTCAAACAATGTTTAATAGTCATTTGTATTCACCTTTGGTAACAAAAAGTTACCAATACTGTATAACATTGATGATCATTCTGCCACCGACATATACATTTCCACAGCAATCTATCATTTTTGCAAATTGGTTCTTAAATGCATCAATGAAAACATCTAGACAGCCATTCTATACAGCTAGTTATATTTTAGAAGGTGTTGATTATAGTTTTCTTTTTTGTTTTCTTTTTAACACAAAACTTAATTTCAAATGAGGAATGTTTAAAATAATGTCTAAGCATACTTAGCCTGTGTGTCATTTTATGTAATACTATATTACTACCTTGTTGTCTTTCTTCTTTGGAACCTGGTAATATGGAAAAGCTGTATGTTGTAACTTGTATGTGGAAATGTTCAGATAATAGAGATAAATAGAGAAGCTTACCTTTTGGGCAACAGAAGTGAGACGCAATGAAAAAAATTATGAATCCAATAATACAACCAGCACAAATGCCAATCATAAGATTTTCCCAACTAAAGTCAAACATGATAATCTGGTCTCTCCTGAAAGTCCATGTGCAAGCAAAGAAAGATGTGTAGCTGCCCTACAGAGGCAGAGTTCAGTAACTACGAACAAAAATATAACAAAAATGTGTTTAAAAGTGTTAGCCAAATGAGGTTACACTGATTGTATATCTGGGATACACATCTGAGCGTTAAAAAACGTATTTACTGCACTCTGCCTTTGTAGGCGGTTGTTAGAGGTTAAATATTAACTAAGATGAATGTAATCTTTAGAGGGTGTATACAGTACTGTAGATGCGTGCCTGCCTGCCTACCTGCCTGCTGTTGTTGATGCATGTGTGCGTGCGTGTGCTAATGCACATGTGCATGTTTTCATGCGTACAAGCGTGCGCCTCGGGGGGGGGGGGGTTACGCTGTAACCTATGTTCTCTGAGTGAAGAGACCATCTCTCCACTCAACATATTACATATGTTTGGGGTTTACCCCCACCTCGACGTGGATTATTTCTTTAAGACACCCCAGGGTCACCTGACCCTGGCACGCACAGGCTATAAAAGGCCCAGGTGTGCGTGATCACATTGATTTAATATGATCGACAACGCCGCTTCTGAGCGACCTCCAAGGTGGAGATATGGTCTCTTCACTCAGAGAACATAGGTTACAAGTAACCACACATTCTCTATCGTATCGAGACCATCTCTCCACTCAACATATCACATATGTTTGGGGAACTCTTTAAGACACCTCGTGAAGAAGCGCAGCAGTCCCAGAACCTCAACATCAACAACAGTGGGCTCGACCCAGAACCCACTGAATTTGAAATATTTACAAGCATGTTCAATTTAAAATATTTACAATTATGTTCAATTTAAAATATTTACAGCCCCTGGGGCGGTCGGACGCAAGACGCTATCCGCTGCTAAACGCTCAGGCGCAAGCCGCAGCCCAGAGCCTGACCCCGCAAGTCGCTAAGGCCAGAGACCACAGGGGCGAGGGGCCGCTCGAGCCGGCCCGCCAGACGCGGAACCGACCCGACTGGTGAAGGTGATAGTCACACCTATTGCTGAGTAGCTCACAAAACAGACTACCCAAGGGGAGCGGATGCGGCCACGTTCAGCCGGTAGAATCTGGTGAACTTCAACGGAGTTGCCCAAGTTGCTGCCGTGCAGATCTCTGCAAGAGACGCACCGTTCCAGAGCGCCCAAGAGGCTGCCACCCCACGGGTGTCGTGTGCCCGCAGACCAGAAGGCACGGGTGCCCCTGCCTGCTCGTAAGCCCGCCGGATCACCTCTCTGATCCAATGGGAGAGCCTGGCCTTTGACAGTGGCCTCCCCAAGCACTCTGTTTAAAACACACGAACAGTTGATCTGTAACTCGGTGGGCCCGTGTGGCTCCGATGTACGTCTCTAGCGCTCTCACCGGGCAGAGAGGGGACCGATCCCGCCTCTGCACTCCAGTCGACTGTATGCCAAAGAAGGGACGGAGCTCGACCACCTGATTCTGCAAGAATCTTGGGGAGAAAAGCCGGGTTGGGACGCAAAACGACTCCCCCGTCATCCGGCATGAACCTACAGAGGTCTCTGTGGACCGACAGAGCCTGCAGTTCCCCAATTCTCTTGGCTGATGTGATTGCCAACAAGAACGCGGTCTTGAACGACAACCACTTTAAGCTTGCTGACTCGATGGGCTCAAATGGGGCTCGCTGCAGAGGCTCCAGGACCCTTCCCAGGTCCCAGGGAGGAACCGGTGGGGCCCCAACCTGCGCCCTGAGCCTCCGGACGCAATTTAGGAATTGTGAGACCAGGTCAATGCATTCTGCAGAAAGCCTATTCTCCCCTATGGGAGCTGCCTTGATGGCAGCCACCATGCCCCACAGGAGTGGGTCAGCCTGTTTCTCCTCACACCATGACTCGAACATCCCCCACCTGTATGAGTAGGCGGCCCTAGTCGACGTCGCTCTGGCTCCCTGCAATATATGCACCACATTGTGCAGAAAACCCATTGCTAGGAGGCTGGCCCTCTCAGGGGCCAGGCCCAAAGCCGGAGTCCCCTGGGAAAGGGGTGAAACAAAGTTCCCTGGGCCTGCGAAAGCAGGTCCCTCCGTGATGGGAGCTCCCACAGTTCCCCACGAAGTAGTGGTGGGGTGTCCGAGAACCAGGTCATGTGAGGCCACAGTGGGGCTATCAGCACCAACTGAACCTCCTCCTCCCAAACTCTCCGTAGGAGGAGAGGAAGGAGACCAAAAAAAGTAGAAAAGCATAGAGTAGGCCTTGGGGCCACGTCCGGGCCAAGGCGTCTGTCCCGAGGGGAGGACTGTCCCTCCCTAAGGAGAAGAACAGGTCTGCTACTGGTGTCCCGTAGCGACACCAAATTTGTGCCACCACCTCCGGGTGGAGTCTCCACTCCCCTGGGCTCAGGCCCCCCCTGGACAGGCAGTCCGCTGCCTGATTCTCCAGCCCCGGCACCTGTACTGCCCTGAGGGACAGCAGCCGGGAAGACGCCCATTCCCACAGAATGTGCGCTAAACTGCAAAGGCGAGGGGAGCCAAGGCCCCCCTGCCTGTTGATGTAAGCGGCCGCGACCACGCTCTGTTCTGAGCAGCATGTGGTGACCTTGCAGGTGGTGTTCGAAACCCTGTAACGCGAGTAGGGCTGCTTTCAGCTCCAGTACATTTATGTGCTGGAAATCCCACTGAGTGGTCCAGCGGCCACCAATTCCTGCCCCCTCGTACACTGCGCCCCAACCGGTAAGAGACGTGTCCGCTGACACCAGTCGGCGGCGCGTCACTGGACCCAGCCTGCTCCCCTTGGACAGGTGGAGTGGGCATCTCCACCAGCGGAGAGCTAGCTGCAATCTGTAGGTGACACTCACCTTGGCCTGCAGCTGCGTCTGAGGGTCCAGCCCCAGGCTGAGGAGGTACCTCTGCACCGGGCGCATATAGAGGAGGGCCAAGGGGACTATTTGGGTGGTCGCAGCCATCAGCCCCATGAGTCGCAGGCACAGCCACCATGTGACCTGTGTCCCCATAGAAAAGAGAGACAGGCAGCCCACAAGGGCCTGCTGTCGCTCCTCTGTCAGCGACGCGGTGGCAAGATTGGTGTCCACCACCATGCCGAGGAACTGTGCCACCTGGCGTGGCTCTAGTCTGCTTTTTTCCCGGTTGAGACGAAGACCCAGGCCCTGAATGTGCTCCAGGAGCCGGGCTACGTGTTGGCGACATCCGTGATTCTTTATCAACATTGTAGAAAGACACCTTCCTCTCCGTATAGTCTAGATGGACTGTGTTTAGTTCTAGCTCAGGTTCAGGTTCAGGTTCGGTTTATTAGTCAAATGCGTATCCATACAAGTACAGACAAACAATGAAATGCTTGTGCCAAGAGCACTCTCAGCCTTATTGCACACAAAACAATACGACAACAACAGGTCACCCAGGACAACCCAAAAAAACAACAAAACAACCATACAGTGTGACAGTGTACAGTTTAAAAACTGCGTATATTGTACATGACTACCTACGTCTCGCTTCCATCTCTTCGTTAAGCAGCCTGATTGCTTGAGCATAAAAACTATTACTGAAACGGGTGGTGTGAGATTTGATGCTCTGGTAACGTTTTTTTGAAGGGAGGAGATAGAACAGGGAATGGGCGGGATGACAGCTGTCCTTTAAGATGTTCTCTGTCTTTTTCTTACAGCGTGTGTTATAGATTGTGTGTAGCTGTGGTAATTCTGTGCCAATGATTTTGGCAGCTCTCTTCACAATTCTCTGTAACTGTTTACTGTCTTGAGCAGTCACGTTACCAAACCACACTGTTATGCATCCTGTCAATACACTTTCTATGGTACAGCGATAGAAATTAACAAGAGCCTTGGTGCTTAGGCCAAATCTCCTGAGGCGCCGCAGAAAGTACAATCGCTGCTGCGCTTTCTTAAGGATACCTTCGCTGTTTTGAGACCATGTGAGTGAGTTTGTTATGTGAACACCCAGGAATTTGAAACTGTCCACTATGTCTACAGGTGAACCATTTATGGTTACGGGACTGTGATTGACTTCAGATTTCCTAAAGTCAACGATGATCTCTTTTGTTTTACTAACATTTAGAGAGAGATTGTTATTCTGGCACCATAGGGTTAGCTCTTCAATTTCCCTCCTATAGGCCCTCTCATCATCGTTGGATATTAGTCCTATAACCGTGGTATCATCTGCAAATTTGAGAATGGAATTATTTCCACACCTGGCAACACAGTCATAGGTGAACAGACTATACAACAAGGGACTGAGGCAACAGCCCTGGGGCGCTCCAGTCCTGGTCAATATCTTAGATGAATGCTTGTTCCCTATTCGTACAGATTGTGGCCTGCCCGTCAAAAAGTCAAACAGCCAGTTGCAGATACTACTGCCCAGACCAAGCCCCCTGAGTTTCAACACAAGCTTAGATGGTACAATCGTGTTAAAGGCAGAGCTATAATCTATGAAGAGTAGTCTGACATAAGAGTTCTTATTCTCCAGATGTTTCAAGGCAATGTGTAGTGCGAGAGAAATAGCATCATCGACTGATCTATTAGCACAGTATGCAAACTGTAATGGATCAGTATTGGCAGGGATAATGTGCGTTATATGTGATATAACCATTTTTTCCAGACACTTCATAAGAACAGAGGTCAAAGCCACAGGGCGATAATCATTAAGACAGGTGACAGGATTTTTCTTTGCTATGGGTACAATTATGGTTTCCTTGAAACACAACGGCACCACACACAATGACAGGGACATATTGAAAATGTCAGTAAATGCTCCTTATGAAGTACCTTTACATTTTTATTAAGTTTTGCCCATCAGACTGATTACCCAGAATCCTTTATCAGGACTAAGTTCCAACTGACCCTTTCTCTCAGAGGTAGAACTTGCAACTCCCACTACCCATTCTTCTTTGTCTTTCACAGACACCTCCCAGTAGGCCCTGCGACAAGGAAGCATAGTACCTTGCACATACGGTTCTTCATTGAAACGATCATCACTGAGACCAGGCAGAGGGGCCCGAGATCGCTTTTTCCCCATGATGGATCCCTGTAGTGATCCATCATCTCGTATGTCCAGGTTTGGATGGGCAGTGGTTTCATCCAGCCTAATTTTGACTACGCTTTGTTCAGCTTATTGTATTTTATTGTACGCTGTGGGCACTGGCCTATTGAATGGTTTCTCCAGGTTACAGGGAGAAAGAACCAAAAAGAATCTCCTTTTCAGTCTGAGCCTTCTGAAGAAAAGTTTAATAACTTACCTTTATACAAGCGTGCATCTTCAATTTGTGGATTTTCCTTCTTAAAGCTGGTTTCTACATGTAAGGACACACACACACACACACACACACACACACACACACACACACACACACACACACACACACACACACACACACACGCGCTTTGTAAGCCCTGGAAATGTACATTTGATTGCTAGTTTGATCAGAGAATAAGATTTTACAGATGGCTTTGTAGAAGTAGGCTATGCAACTATCTGGATACTTGTATTACTGTGTCCACCACAAATATACAACAAGTATCATAAGCATAAAGGATTAGCCCTAAATCTAAATCCTAAAACCGTTTTCTAGCGGAAAATAAAAAATAAAAACATATGTTGCTATGTCAGTGGGTCTCAAAACCTTTTCATGTCAAGGACCTCCACAATTATATGTATTTGGCTGCACACCGCATATCAACATATTCTTTTCCAGGAAACAAATATTTCTTTAGTTAAAAATGGTCACTTTCAAAATAAGATTTGCACAAATGTCCATGATTTTCTTAAACTAGCAGATCTAAAAGCTCATAGCGTGGCACAAAGTGAAACGCAATGAGCTTGTATATCTGCTATTTTTGAATAGCCAAAGTATAAAATATGTATAAAATCTAAAATGAAACTGATGCTTTCTCGGTTTTAATAGTGTTAGTATTATGTGTGTGTGTGTGTGTGTGTGTGTGTGTGTGTGTGTGTGTGTGTGTGTGTGTGTGTGTGTGTGTGTGTGTGTGTGTGTGTGTGTGAGACAATATTTGGCAGTACATTTGTGAGCTTTGGTAAAGGAATATAAAACATCCTTCCAACTGCTCTCTGAACATGGAATCACTGTTGCTGGTCCCCCAGCAATGTTTCACCATACTGTATGTAATTATGGCATTCCTATTCTTCTTAATAGTGTTGCTAATTGCTATTCATTGTACTGTGTATGGCAAATAGCAAAGGTTGCTAAGCTTGCATTGGACCATTGCATTTGGGGGGGTTAGCGAATGGTTAGCGAATTAATCTTTCACTGTACATTATAAACCAGTGACCACCTATCTAGGGAACTAGATTCATCTTGAGTCTGACAATGTGGTGAACTTCTAGGGTCCTCTGCTTTGTGTGCTTCTTAATCTACACTTTAAAATGCTTAAACAAAATGCCATGATTAAATCCAAATGTCCTTTTGACCTAATAAGCCACTTATCACCAATCACATCTGGTGATCATTCATGCACTCAGTGAGTTTCATGGCCAAAGTGAAAATGATATATTAATGGTTGTGCTACAGGAAAGGCACCAAAGTTCATACTGTAGTAGACATAGAATTTGTTTCCCCTTCAGACAATATAGAAATTGAAACATTAAACCAGTAATCGTCAAATTTCACTTAATTGAAATGTCATTATTGATAAGAAAAGGCAGACTAGCATTACACTTAAGACTACTTGCACCAGAATGGCTCAAAATCTAACATTCCTGAAAATACTGTTGATAAAGGCATCATAAATCTCACATTCAAGCTATCATTGGCAAAACATGTTTCATAGACCTTATTCACAACATACAGCATGAACCCCAAGGTTGTTTGTCTGGTTTGTTCTTTTATTTTTATTGTTGTGACCATAGGTCACATATATTTAGTTGTGACCGTAGGTCGCTACTTAGTATGGAAGCCACCAGATCCTGTCTGTCACTCTGCATTTGTCACTCAAAATCACTCTTTAAAGTGTCACTCAAAATCCCTCTTTAAATTGTTTGTCACACAACTCAAATCACACTTGCAAATGAATTCTGTCCTGCGCGACCTCGCCCTTAGGGCATCTTACTGGTATGAAAACCTGCGGATCATTAGTGTGCGTGCATGCGTCACGCCTCATGTCACGCTCTATGGCCAAGATCCATGATATTATCAATATTAAGCCCATATCTGGGAATGCCCATATATGGATATAAGTCACACTTGCAAATTAATTTCGTCCATGTCCCTTTTATACCCATATTCCGTCCATGATTGCAATCCACTTGTTAAAAGATTATTCACGTTTTTCAAATGCGCAATGAAGTGAAGCAATGCTGTGAGCTTGTATAGGCCTATCTGCTATTTTTGAGAACCACTGTTCTGCACTGTTCTAAAAAACGTCCAGGTTTTACCGTAACAAAATCACCTTTGAACTCATGTAATGTACCTTTATGTGACTGCGCCAGTTCAAAATGTTCCATCTCAGTGGCATTTCCGTGGGGGTGCGGGACGTGGAGTGCTGAGGGTGCTGCAGTACCCCCTGGTGGTGGAGGTATAATAAATAATAAATGATAGATTTGGTTTTTGTTATAAAAAAAAACACATTACACACATAGCACTAGTTCAGAGAATGACAAATCAAAGAAGGCAAAAGCCATAGGTCACATGGCTAAAGCCACACATCACATGTTTGGACATACACGTGCGTAGCCTTACACGCAAGATTGAGAGTGCTTGCGTATTGATCAAAAACCATTCACACAATCTATCAAAGATTAAGTGGCTATTGCGTCATCAAAAAAAATGTGAGCACATGGGGTGTCATGTTTTCTTTTTATTTGGACCAATATCTTTCACTGGTCCTTTATGCCCATATGGAGTTCCCTGATGTCATCAATATTGAGCCCACATCTGGACATCAGCGCTCGCCCTTCTCGCCCTTCTCGCCCTTAGGGGTCTTACTGGTTTATACAAAAGTGTAAAGTTGTCCCTTTGACCTTGATTGAATGTTTATGTTTGTAATGGGGGGGGGAGGGGAAACATGTTTTTCCAGCCTGTGGAAAGGCACTTTCTAAATCTCTATACAGCAAGTTATGTTTTACCAGTAAGACTCCCTAATAGGAAGATAAGCGACCGTCAGGTCGCAGCGTGATTTTAGGGCAAAATGTTTAGGAGTAGTGTCCAAAAATGTGTTTGAAGAAATTGGCCTGTTGGTGGCGCTATATGGGACAGATCCATATTGATGAGATGAGTGTAGACATACTGTGTACCGATTTGCGTGATTTTAGGGTAAAATCTGTAGGAGCAGTGTCCAAAAATGTGTTGTAAAAAATTGGCCTGAAGGTGGCGCTATATGGGACAGATCCATGTTGATGACATGAGTGTAGACATACTGTGTACCGATTTGCGTGATTTTAGGGCAAAATCTGTAGGAGCAGTGTCCAAAAATGTGTTATAAAAAATCGTCCTGAAGGTGGTGCTATATGGGACAGATCCATGTTAATGACATGAGTGTAGACATAGTGTGTACCGATTTGTGTGATTTTAGGGCAAACATTGTAGGAGCTGTGTCCAAAAATGTGTTTTGCAAGAATCGGCCTCATGGTGGCGCTGGAAGAGGGTCATGTGTGAATTGATGGGTGGAGGTTGTGATTTGGCAGGCAAGGAGTATGTGTGCAAAATTTGCCATGGATCGGGGCAACGGTTGCGGAGATATGAGCAGTGCAAAAGTGTGACGTGTGACGGACAGACAGACAGACGGACAGACAGACAGACAGCCGGTGGAGGTTTTGATACTAAGTGCGACCTAACGGTTGCAAAAAGGTATTGATTTTATTGATTGTATTTTATTTTCCCCTTTCAAACATTGATCTTAGCCTCTCAGTATTTATGTCATCATCATTACTATATTTAACGTAGGAATACCAGTAAGACTCCCTAATCGGGATCTCCACAAATAGGCCAAAAGTTTGTTTTACCAATTATCAAGACATACGGGCAGTTGACAGTTTGCCATGGTTACTCATTGAAGTTGAATCTCCATATATGGAGATAACCTACGCATCACACTAAGTCTGACCTCACCAGCCCATATTTGGGCATGAGCAACTTATGTATCCATATATGGAGATATGATGACATCACACAGTCCTCAGCCGATGATGTGGCGTGATGTCATACAATACACAAACGAGCCCTACAGTATAAAGGGGCAATTCTTGCCAGGAAAGAAGCATTTCTTCGACAGCTACAGTCTGCTACATACAGTCAGATACTATAATGTCTCCTATAGTTTTAGCTATTGTTAGCTCCACTCAACCTGCGGCTGCGTGCTAGCATAACTGCTAATAATTACAGCTAAGGCTGATGCTTGTAAAAATGCTGCATCATGTTTTCTTACAGCTCATGCTAAAGCTAATACATGGCTACGGCATCAGGTTATCATGGCAGCTTATGCTAAAGCGGCTACATGTTCCACTAATCATGTTTTACTTTATAGCTTCTTGCTGCGGCTGCTACATGTCTGCTGCTAACATCATTTCTATCTTTTCAGCCCGTGCTGGAGCTGCTGCATAGCTGCTACTACAGCAGGTCGCCATAGCAGCATGGCGCTGCAGCTGCTGAGGTTTTCTGCTAACATATTTATCATTACAGCTCCAGGCCGGAGCTGCGGCATGCCCACTGCCACGGCATCAGGTTAGCATTGCAGCTTTATGCTAAAGCTGCTACATGTTCCACTAAATCGCGTTTTTCTTTATAGCTTCGGGCCACGGCTGCTACATGTTGCTGCTAACATCATGTTTGTCCTTTCAGCTTCTTGCTGGAGCCGCTGCATAGCGGCTGCTACAGCATGTCATCATTGCAGCGTCGCGCTGCAGCGGCTGAGTGTTTTCTGCTAACATGTTTTATCTCTATAGTTTCGTCCACTACTGTATAATTCCATGAGACCAGTCAGGAGTCGGTTAGCACTGGAGAGGGCATTGCTACTACACCTTCTGCTACTTCTGCTGCTACCATGAGCCGCCAGCCTGCCTGCCTGCCCTCCTGCCTGCCTGCCTGCCAGCCTCCCCGCCCGCCATACCCGAGGGAAGTAGGGGTGCTGGAGGTGCGGCCGCACCCCCTCCCCCACGTCCCACCGCACCCCCCACCGCACCCCCTAAAGGGGGGTTGGGGGAAAAATATTGCCGATCGGCAAGTAGAGGCTCTGACATCAGTGGCGTGAAGTAGGAGCTATTGTTGGCTACTTCTATTTCCAGTACAATTTCAAAATAAACATGTGTTGAATGATCGATTGTGTAGACAAAAAAAAAGAAAGACTCTTGTTTTGAAATGTGCTTCTGGGCACTGTTTAGAGAGGAAATGGCTTTCAAAGGACTTCCCTTTTAACTTGTCTGAGCGTCTGTCTCTCCGTGCGTAACAACATGCGTCATGGACTCGGTGAATTATAACAATTTAAGGAATATAAACAGAACACCAAGACAACACAACCTAGGCTATAAAGGCATTAAACATCGCCCTCTGCTAGCCCTGGCGTCCTCACTGGTGAGTCGTGGCTATAGACTTGTAATGATGAATGCTATGTTATGCTGCTGTGCTTGGCTAATTTTTGGGCTAGCTAGTGGCTAATGGCTATGGTGTACCAGAACCAGCTGTTTCCTAACACTGGGGTCTGGACCGATGCGGCGGACACGTTGTATGGGTCACAACGCAGTGCGAAGCAACTCGTTGTGAGCTTGTACATCTGCTATTTTCACTACTTGTTTGGTACAGGGTAGTAATGTCTCTTGGTTCACAGGCTAAAAAGTTTGGGAACCATCATGCTTGCTGTTGCAGACAGTGGTGTAAAGTAACTAAGTAGATTAACTGAAAAGCTCTGGGAACTGAATGATTTTATGAAACTGGCAGTTGTTGTCTGACTGTCTGTTGGTACCAAAAAATCCAGGCTATATCTTGCTGGATGGTGCATGTGGAGATGTAAGGAAAGCCGTTCCCGATTGTGTTACATTTAGCTAAAAAATAGACTAAGGAAACGCGAATAAAACATGATAAAAACCGCCAAATTTTCGCGCACGCGCGCTGCGCGCACGTGCATGAGGGGTGCGTGACAGCACCCCTACTGTAAATTAGTTCCCGCGGCCATGCCGCCCGCCCGCCCGCCTGCACGCTTCATATTCAGCAGACGGAAGTGGCCTACCGCCTGCCTGCCTTCCCGCCTGCCTGCCTGCCTTCCTGCCCGCCTGCCGGCCCTCCCGTCCGGCTGCCCGCCCACCCGCTACAGCATCAGTTAATGCTATTACTGCTGCTACCATGAGCATGAACCAGCGCTGCGTCGTGCTGGAAGCCTGTGGTGCAGGCCCATCTTCCGGGGGCGCTGTCAGGCTGTGACCGTCGTCGCCACCGCCAGGTCGCAAGGGAACATGGGAGCTGCAGTCTCAGCACCAGCGGTGGGAACTCCATTCCTCTCGCCTGCTTGCTAATAATAGGTAACCATAGTTACATAGCAGCGACTTGCTTGTACTGGATGTTGGGCTTTTAGCCGCTCTCTAGGCTTGCATAGCTTGCCTTTAAAGGTCAAGACGTGGATCTCGTGGAGATTCTTATATGTGCAGCAGCAGACTCTGCAGCAGAGCGCTCTGTGGACTGCGGAAATTTCTCTGTGATCCTAAAAGTCAGCGACCCTAGGCTTGGTTTCATTGTTATGGTCAGCTAAAGCTAAGATTGTATTTTCTGCAGCAAGCACATGCGGTCACCAAGTCCAGGCTTTAGATGTGACTAGCACATGGCCTCTGAGATTGCAGCTCGCAGTTAAATCAGGGAATGTACACCAGTGACAGTCGCGAGAACTAACTCTCCCTTCTGTCCTTTCATGTCCATGCTGAACACCGGGCTTTCTGCGCGACGTCCTCGTCACACGACCCCCGGAGGGAGCTGCCAGATTTGCGGCCCACCCCTCTACACACTGCATTCTCTCCGGATCGGAGCAGCCACACCAGCAGCACTTCTGGTGCCCTCAGCTAACTCAAGATCCTGCACGCCCAGCGGCTGTCGAGCTATCAAGCACACACAACACAGGACTGATCGAAGCGTGATTGTTCCAAGCTGGAGTCGGACGCGCTTCAGTAAATGCTTCTGCTGCTGATGCTAATAGTGCTGCAGGCACTATTAGCAGGGTTGTTCCATAGGGGTTCACTATGCTGCTTCTGCTGCGTTTACCAGGGGCATGCGCCCCTGATAGGTTGCGTGTTTATTTGCTGCTGTGTTTACTCGGGGCACGCGCCCCTGATAGGTTGCGTGTTTTATTTGCTGCTTCTGCTGCGTTTACTCGGGGCACGCGCCCCTGATAGGTTGTGTGTTTTATTTGCTGCTTCTGCTGCGTTTACTCGGGGCACGCGCCCCTGATAGGTTGCGCGTTTTATTTGCTGCTTCTATGCAGCGCTTCTCACGTATTGAATTATGCAAAGCAAGGTGGCTGCTGGGGTGTCCCTTTAGGATAGAGCATAGCGCGCGATCAGCCCGCTTAGCAGTAAACTTCTTGCTGCTTTAATTATATAAAAATTGTTATGGCGCTCTAATAAAATCGCAAAACTTTCAGCAGAGCTCCACCATCTTCACCGTTGGTTGGCTGCTGGCAGTGGATTCTGAGCACTTGCGTGTTTTGGGGGATATGCTTGTGTTGGGGGTCTCGGGTCATTGCCTGCAGAGATATGTTAAGCCCACGATGTACATGGCCATACATGTACTTCACCGTACATGGTACACATGCGATCGGCCATACATGTACTCGCCGTACATGATACACTTGCGATCGTGGGCCTGCAGGAAATGACCCGAATACAGAATCCATCGCCAAAGCTATGCTCCTGCTTAGGTTACTATAGATGCTGTTCTTATTCCTAGGCTGTTAGTATGCTGCTGCTTTAGTATAGTATCACAGTTATATATGTCATGCCATGCCGCTCTCCTGCTGCCGTTAGTATGCCTATGCCTAGTGTATGCTGCTGCCTCTATGTATTGTGCTGCTGCCTTTCATATCCTGCTGCTGTTTATGCTATGTTGTTGCTGCGCTCTATCTGCCATTCTTGTCAATAAAGTATAACTTAACCTAAAGAACGCTCCCCTGAATTGATATTATTTGCGACCGTAGGTCGCAGTTACTTGCACTCCTATACTATCCAAACCTCCACCGGCTGTCAGTCCGTCCCTCCGTCAGTCCGTCAGTCCGTCTGTCAGTCACACGTCACACGTCACACTTTTGCCCTGCTCATATCTCCGCAACCGTTGCCCCGATCCATGCCAGATTTTGGAGCTGGGGGACCCCCAGGTGTAAAAAATGACCAAATGTACAAAAATGACCAAATGACCACCCCAACAGGGCTGCTCACGGGGAATTCCCGGGGACCACCGACTCCTGGTGCTCCAGAACGGATGCAAAAGTGGTGGCGCCCCCAGTGGAGGACCCCCTGCCACTGCAGCGCACATAAAATGCCGTAACTCGGGCTAGGAGCGACCGGGAGAGCCGGGGCCGGTACCTATTCGTCCGCCTCGGCGACGCGGGGACCCCACCCCTCATTTCTCACATGGCCCTCTTCTAGCGCCACCATGAGGCCGATTCTTGAAAAACACATTTTTGGACACTGCTCCTACAATGTTTGCCCTAAAATCACTCAAATCGGTACACAGTATGTCTACACTCATGTCATCAACTTGGATCTGTCCCATATAGCGCCACCTTCAGGCCGATTTTTTAAAACACATTTTTGGACACTGCTCCTACAATTTTTGCCCTAAAATCACGGAAATCGCTGCACAGTATGTCTACACTCATCTCATCAACATGGATCTGTCCCATATAGCGCCACCATCAGGCCGATTTTTTCAAACACATTTTTGGACACTGCTCCTACAGATTTTGCCCTAAAATCACACAAATCGGTACACAGTATGTCTACACTCATCTCATCAACATGGACCTGTCCCATTTAGCGCCACCTTCAGGCCGATTTTTTAAAACACATTTTTGGACACTGCTCCTACAGATTTTGCCCTAAAATCACGCAAATCGCACAGTATCTCTACAGTCATGTAATCAAAACGCATCTGTCCCATCTAGCGCCACCATCAGGACGATTTTGGTACAACTAATTTTTTGCCTATTTGTAGAGCTTATCTCCCGATTAGGGAGTCTTACTGGTCTTACCTTGTTGACTTTCTTCTTTGGAATCTGGTAAGATGGAACAGCAACAGTTAACATGAATTACGATGTCTTTAATTTACTTGATACTGTTGGAAATGTTATGAGAATAATACTATACTAAGTATAAAGTTTACCTTTTCGGTAACAGCACCAGCGGGAAGCAATATTATCCATTATCAATGCAACACTACCACCACACAAGGACAAACAAAATCACAATCTGGTCTCTCCTAAAAGTCAGTTGTCCTATAATAGGTGCAACCAAAGAAAGAAATGTACAGTTGTTAGAGGTGAAATATTAACTAGAAAGATTAGATTGCAAGCGTGATAATGCATATGCAGGTGTGGATGATAAGGGGGCATGCCTGGCTAAGACGAGCAGAGGGTGTTCTCGACTCCTGAACGTTACGTTGAACACCATTTTGGAGTGTTCAGTATTTATCCACCGTCCAAGGGGTGGGATTTTTTTTTCTTGCCAGGGACGCTGTGGGCGCTGGGGGTGTGTTCTCTCCTCCATGTCATCAGTACCCATAACCTAGGTGGGGTTGGCAAAAAGGGCCTTTCTGTGTTGCATGTTCTCCCCGTGTCTCTAGGTACCCTCACAAAAAACATGCAGTAATCCTGGTCTCTAAACTGCCTCCCCCTGGCCAGCCTGATGGAGGGTAAAGGAACTGATTGAGTCCGTTGTCTCCCCAGGTTGGCAGGAGTGTAGCGCCCAGGATTACGTTAGATAATTGACACGGGGTGAGAAATGGGTAACAAAATCGTGGGATATACATATATTTTTTTAAGAGGACACTGGACCCCCCCCCCCCCCCCCCTCCCCCCCTCACCATAAACAATATTTTTTATGCAGTAGGAGAAACCCTACCAGCCAACAGCCTTCAAATACAGGATTTTGTCCCTTCTCTGGGTTACAGAAACTCCCAAAGCGGCTATTAAGATTAAGAACCACCCGCTATTGGGAGTTCCAAGATGGCGCCGTGCTAGTCGGACGTGCGACCTGATCCTCCGTCGAAAAATTACAAAACTTTATAATATATAAACAGTCTATAAAGTGAGCAACTCGTCGATTAAGATTACCCTGATGGCAACTCCAGGCAATAAACAGCCCACAACACGTCAAGCAAGTAGGTCAAGACAGTCTAAAATAGAGTTTGCCTCGTCTACCGCAAACACCAAACAAATTGGGACTGGAGCAGGCAGCGGCACCATGGAAGCTGAGGTGGCCTCCCTCTCCACGGCTGGAGGGGGAGTTGATAGTAACAAGGTGGTCTTGGACGCGATTCAAGGCTTAAGAAACGAATTTAATGGCAGGTTTGATTCAGTGATGGCTGCAATAGCAAGCACGCGAACAGAAGTGGCTGAATGTGTGGTGCGAGTCACGGAGGCGGAAACCCGCATTTCCAACACAGAGGACGCGGTCAATAGCCTACAAGCTAAGGTGATTCTTCTGGAGAAGACAATCAAAGAAATGGCGACAAAGATACTGGACCAGGAGACCCGGTCTAGAAGGTGCAATTTGAAGCTCCTGAACGCAGGATTAAAGGCTATACCTGATAGTCAACTTTGCACCTTTCTGGAGGACTGGATACCCAAAACGTTAAACGTTCAGCTAACTTCAAAGGCATTCCTCGGGAGAGTCCACAGACTGGGCCAGAGAAGAGATCCAAGCGGGCGCCCGAGAATTATAATCATGCAGTTCTTAAACGACCGTGACAAGACAACAGTATGGAATGCGGCCAAGGCTAACAAGAAGAAGATGATGATGGAGAACAAGCCGGTCTGGTTCCATAAAGATGTGCCACCAGAAACGTACAAGAAGATGAAGAGCTTTGAAGCAGCCAGCAAGAAGCTCTGGTCCATGAAAATCAGGAACGGAGTACTACTGCCTGCATGCAATCTAATGGTGACCTACTTGGGCCGACAACACTCCTTCAAGAACCCGGAGGATGCGGAGGCTTTCGCCGGGCGTATCGACAAGGAGACAGACGGGACAGGAGGTCCGTTGTCGGATGCAGAGGAGGCAGACGACGCAGAGTCAACCGTGGCAGAGGAGGTAGGCGAGGCGGAACCAACCGTGGCGGATCCAGCAAACGACGTGGGGTAACGTTGATAGCCGGGCTAGCTTCCTAGCCTTGCTAAACTAAGCCATGCTGGCTATATAACTATTATAGACATGCTTCACGACAGACTACCGGACTAACTTTCGCCCATATCCTTTTACTGTTGAAAACCTAACCAAATCTGACTAATGTTTTATGCTCTTGATTTTTTCCTTATTCTATTGGTATATAATATATTCATATTTTTATTTTATTTTATTATTATTATAACTATTACTATTATTATTACTTTTCTTTTTAGATCTGTCAATGTTAAGTAACAGGACGTTGAATTAGACGAGCAGATGGTTGCTATCTTTATAGCAATGAACACACTAATGATTATCTGTAACATATTTTCTGTCCGATCTAACGTCCAAATTCTCAGTTAAATCATTGTGACAGATAGATACATGTACCTACTTTTACTGTTTTGTTTGTGAATGAAGAAAGGAACTGAAGCTCCGCTTTGATATAAGAATAAGAATGTATTTGTTTTCTTCTTTTTGTATCTTTTTATTTTTTTACATTAGTGGCTAGGGTGAAAATGACAGACACATTTAGTAGAAAAGGATTGATTTCATTTATAACATAGACACTTTCTTTCCTATCTAATCGGGTTTTATTTTTATTTTTTATCATTATCTCCTTGTTATCGTATTAGAATGTAGACGGGGCCGTGGCTTGGAGGTGCGGCGGTCGGATGCGCTCGTCGCGGCTCAGAGCCACGGGCACCGTGATTAAACTAGGGTTATGTAACTTTTGTTTAGTGGTAAGTGACAGCGGGCCCATTTTAATTTGTTAGCGCGGTCACTCGGTGGCTGTTATGATAGTAGAGTTACCGCTGGCTCTGTGTATCTAATTTGTACTCTCTAACTATTATTCACTCTAGTTATTGTTTGACGAGAATATGTCTCGCTGGTATATGGACCCGGTTATATTGTTGTGTTGGAGATAGATAGAGGAGAGGATGTTTATGCTGCGGCGACCTCAGAACTACAAAGTTAGCCGATATGTTTGCACGTTGCTAGTATACAGAACCCCATTTCCCATAAAGCATTTCGCGATGTTACTTGTTTCGCTTCCGGGAATATACGGCCGTCATTTCCGGGCCCCATTGTAATGGTATAGTAATAGATTACTTCCCCCTATATAGCACTGGGAGCTTAGATAACCAGATTTTGCTGGGTGCCAGCTTATAGTAAGGGGGCCATATAGGCCAAAATGTTATTAGTATTAGGGGAACATTTAACACATTATTAAAAATAACATAATAATATTGTAATAATATATATATATATATTAATAAAAAAAAATGAACATTTTGATAAATTATAAAAAAAATAAAAAAATAAATAAAAAAAAGCGAAACAAGAGGAATTGAATGGGTTCTATATACACACATTTGTTTTTATTTTTGTATTTTGTTGTATTAAGATTCAAGTTGCTCATGATGTCGACAATTTGGTTTAAAAAAAAAAAAAAAAAAAAAAAAAGACTTTTCTTTAGTTAATTACAGGAGGGTTAAGGATCCAGGAAGATGGCAATGTTTGATTGTTCCACTGTTAGTTACAGGGAACAGCTTCTGGCTCTATCAAAGTCAAATGAATGCGGGGGGAAAGGGGCCTGTCCGACAGGCCCCAAGGGTTATATGTTTTATGTGATTGCTTTGTATTTTTTAACGTATTGTATGTGTGTTTTGTTTCTGCATGAAGGCACAGTACTCAGTTCAAATGTGGTGGCTACGGCTTTACTTAGAACTACTAATTATGGCTAGTCGATTAGAAATTAGGTCCATGCCTAAGTGTTGTAATTGGTTACAAAAGCTAAGAGTTGAACAAAATACGGGGAGACTAGAAGATTTTTCAGTACTTGTATTACTTTTTATTTTTCTCATGTCAACAACTGTTAGTATGATGAACACATGTACATATGACGTCCAATGATCCTAAGGGGGAGAGCCTGGTGCAATACATAACCTGGAACACTAAAGGCCTAAATAATCTTGTGAAACGAGGTAGAGTTCTAGGACATTTAAAGAAACTGAATGTCGGGGTCGCTTTTCTACAGGAGACTCATCTGAGGAACCAAGATCACTTTAGATTACGGAAGGGTTGGGTAGGCCAAGTATTCCACTCCCATTTTAACTTTAAGTCCCGGGGGGCGCCAATTTTGATAAATAAGAATGTTCCTTTCATTTCATCAGATGTTATTTCAGATCCATTGGGAAGGTATGTTGTGGTGACGGGACATCTTTACAATACCCCATTGATCTTGGCTAATATATATGCCCCTAACTGTGACGATGAACGTTTCTTTTCTAAGTTGTTGGCCTCCTTACCAGACTTAAATGCACATCATCTGATTATGGGTGGCGACTTCAACCTGACCCTTGATCCTGTCCTAGACAGGTCATCTAAAAAAGCCCAACCATTAACGAAATCCGCCAAGCTTATAAAATCCTTTCTCGAAACGTATAAAATTACAGACCCCTGGCGGTTTAAATACCCAACATCTCGCAGTTATTCGTTCTTTAGCCCTGTTCACCATTCATACAGCCGTATTGATCTATTCCTGATCGATTCAAAACTCCTCTCCTCAGTTAAGCAATGTGATTATGAGGCCATGGTCATTTCGGATCATGCTCCTCACTTAATGCAACTTGTATTTTCAAATAGACATATGCCCAGAATCTGGCGATTTAACAGCCTTTTGTTAGCAGACAAGGCCTTTACTGACTTCATGACTTTACAAATAGATTTCTTTTTGATGACGAACGACACAGGAGAGGTGTCCAAGGGCACCTTGTGGGAAGCCCTCAAGGCTTATCTCCGCGGCCAAATTATCTCTTATAGTGCGTCTGCTAATAAAAAACGTGCACAAAGCATATCTACGATAACTGACAAAATACTAGAATTAGACCGCCGTTATTCAGTCTCTCCTACACCAGCTCTATACAAAGAGAGAATAGGACTTCAAACGGAATTTGATCTTCTCTCGACAAATGAGACGGCTAGATTGTTGTTACAAGCTCGCCATAGAACCTATGAACATGGGGAAAAATCTGGAAAACTTTTAGCTATGCAAATTAGACAGTCAGCAGCCTCAAGAATGATAACCGAAATCCGGACCAGCACAGGGCAGAAAACGGTAGACCAGCAGGATATCAATAAGGAGTTTGAGCAATTCTACAAACACTTATACACCTCAGAATCTGAGCGGGACCCTACACTAATTGAAGACTTTTTTAGTGAATTGGATATTCCAAAATTGTCCACTATAGATGAGACGGAGCTTGAAAAGTCCTTGGCCCTCGGGGAAGTGGTTGATGCCATAAAGAGCATGCAGGGTTCGAAGGCCCCAGGGCCTGATGGCTTTAGTTCAGAATTTTACAAAACTTTTTCTGATTTGATTTCACCCCTGCTGCTTGATGTTTTTAACGAGTCAATCAATACCGGATTGCTTCCTCCAACCTTCTACCAGGCTAGTATTTCTCTTCTACATAAGCAAGGCAAGGACCCACTAGACCCGGGTTCATACAGGCCTCTCAGCCTTCTAGATGTGGACACTAAAATATTAGCTAAAATAATGGCCATGCGTATGGAAAAAGTTCTTCCTACAGTTATCTCGTCGGACCAAACAGGATTCATCAAAAATAGGCTATTGCTATCGAACTTACGCAGACTATTTAACATCATTTATACCCCTGGCCCCTCCCCCCGGATCCCTGAGGCGCTTATTTCGCTTGATGCCGAGAAGGCTTTTGACAGGGTAGAGTGGGATTACCTATTCACTGCTCTGGAAAAATTTGGGTTCGGGGAGAAGTTTATTTCGTGGGTCCGTCTCCTATACGCGTCTCCTCTGGCCTCCGTTCAAACCAACTCCTTTAGGTCAAAATACTTTCCCCTAAACCGCTCGACAAGACAGGGTTGTCCTCTCTCACCTTTGTTGTTTGCCATTTCCATTGAGCCTTTGGCCATAACCTTACGCTCGCTCAGGGGATACACGGGGATAACCAGGTGGGGGAGGGAGCACAGGGTATCCTTATATGCCGACGATTTGCTCTTGTATATCAATGACCCTATCAAATCCATTCCAGGAATATTGTCTCTGCTAAAAAAGTTTGGGAGGGTCTCCGGATATAAACTTAATCTGTCCAAAAGCGAATTATTTCCTATCAATAAGGAGGCACAGAAACTGACACTCTCTCAATTCCCATTTAAGGTTGCCACTAATTCTTTTAAACACCTGGGAGTGGTGGTGACTAGATCCTTTCAAGACTTATTCAAGTCCAATTTCAAGCCAATACTCGAATCCACCATCAAAGACTTTAATCGCTGGTCCCTACTCCCCATAACTTTAGCAGGGAGAGTAAACTCTGTAAAAATTAATGTGCTACCAAAATTTTTATTTCTCTTTCAGACTATCCCCATGTTCATTAAAAAATCCTATTTTACGCGATTAGACAGGGAAATCTCCCTCTTTATTTGGAACAAGAAACGTGCCAGAATAAGGAAAGAGTTCTTACAAAGACATAAGCAGGAAGGAGGGATGGGGCTACCCAATTTTCAATACTATTATTGGGCGTGCAACATGAGAGCTCTCTCCTTTTGGAATAGACCTTATGAAAGCAATGATCAACCTGCTTGGGTGCAGATGGAGCAAGTCTCATGCCAACCCTCTTCTGCCGGAGCGCTGCTTTTCTCACCCCTTCCTATAGCACAAGAATACACTAGAAAAAACCCGGTTATTACACATTCCCTTAAAATATGGACCAAAATAAGACAGCACTTTGGCTGGCAAATAAACTCTCTCCTGGCGCCCTTGTGTGCAAATCACCATTTCCAACCTTCCCTAGTAGATGACGCTTTTCAGTTATGGCACCGTAATGGTATTAAAAGGTTAAGGGATCTATATATTGATGGCATATTTCCGTCATTTGAATTATTAAAGAGGAAATTCGACCTACCTCAAACCCATCATTTCAGATATCTCCAGATTCGCAATTATATCAGAACTAACACAACTACATTTCCTAACAAACCTAGCACTCAGATGGATTCATTGTTCTTAGCAGATCCTTCATCTAGAGGGGTAATATCATACATGTATGACTTTATATCTAATCAATTGGGAACCTCTCTTGATTTTCTCAAAACTGCATGGGAGGGAGATCTGGGTGTGGACCTGACTGGGCTGTGGAGTGATGCACAGGAGAGTGTTCATTCGGTTTCTGTTTGCGCCAGACACGGCCTCATACAATTCAAGGTGCTGCATCGACTACATTACTCAAAGGTCAAGCTTTCCAAAATGTATCCCGACACAGATCCCATGTGTGACCGTTGTAAGGTTTTCCCGGCCACACTGGGGCACATGTTTTGGTCATGTCCAAATCTGTCCAACTTTTGGAATACTATATTTAAAACTCTCTCGGATATTCTGGGATATAGAGTAGATCCCGACCCTGTTATGGCAGTGTTGGGGATTCCGGGAGAGAATAGTCCCCTTAGAGGATGTGACTCCACAGTGGCGAGATTCGTGACCTTTATGGCACGCAGGTTAATTCTAATGAATTGGAAACAAGCTCAGCCTCCTGCATTTAAAATGCTGGTTAATGATGTCATGCAGCACCTTAAGTTAGAAAAACTAAGATTTACTCTACGGGGTTCTATAGAAAAGTTCTTTAAAACCTGGCAACCTTTCATGGACTATGTAAATGCTAGGCATTGAATCTCTTCTGGCTTACGGTGGTTCGAAAATGGGCCAATGGTCATCACGGAGAACACATGAAGAATATATAATGATGAAAATGTAACCTTCATGCACTGTCTTTTTTTCTTTTTATTTTGTCTCGTCTTTGGCTCGGTTGTGTGTTTTTTCCTTTTTGTTCTGTTTAATGTATGTAATGTCTGATGTATGTTTCTGGGGTGGGGGGGAGGAGGGTGTTTGTTTGTTTTGTGTGGTATACTCATCTACAAAGTATAACCAATATTGTATAGATTCATTTGTATGCCTGTATGGCCTTAAAAAAACTGTATAAAACCAATAAACAGATTAAAAAAAAAAAAAAAGAACCACCCGCTATTTTACTTGATAGTTTATCATAATATGGTCTATCAATATAGGCACAATATAGGCACATTAGCCGGTGGAAAAGTTTGTTGTGATAATCTCCTGCTAATCCATTATAATTTTTTTCATGGATATTTCCCCCTTGGCATCTTGGTCCAAAATCGATAGGATGCTAATTCCATCATACACTGGTAAGGCTTTTTCTTTTCATTTGAGGGGTTCATAATCATAATCCCACATTGATAAAGACATTACAAGCCATATACTGTACAATCACACAATGATAAGGAAATGACAAGCCACACCAAATGTTTT